>NW_028301552.1:31750000-31965000 GCF_042242905.1 Orbicella faveolata | reverse complement strand
TCTTGCGTCGCTTATTTCAATTTGGTCACTGTTATCGCGGTCTTCAGAACGTTGATTTTGAAATGCTTTTTTCGTGTACATCACTTTGCGATTACTCATGTCTTCCGCTGCCGAAATTTTTCTTCTCTTTCGAGAAAATTTTTGCCAAACGTAGGCAAGCAATCTTTTGTCGAGGACCATGTATTCAAATGGCACTACGGTGAAACTGGAATAAGCTAACGAGTGCGACCAGAGATAAGTGCAATGCACGGTTAAGGAGGAAAACATGTTTCTCAGCAGTACCATGATTGCAAACATCACCCAACAACTGAGATACGTTACAACCATTGCCGCGCAAATTCTTGTTAGCTTAACTTCTCTTTTCACGCCTACAGCGCCGAGCACGGACCGAAGATGAGCCGAGTGCTCTTGTACATACTTAACGATTGCGTAAAACCTGTAAAACACGATGGCGAGGGAAGGAACTATCCACAATGTCACAATGGCGAGCATGACCGATTTCCCGGTTAGTGCTTCCGAAGGGATCTCCCTACCCGGACTGAGGCATACATGTTCGCTCCGTGCAGCAGTCAACACATGCCCGCTACCTCCGGCTGCGGCGGTACAAATTGCAAACAGCCAGATGAAGACGAGGTGGTATACAGTCTTCCTGAGGTTTATCTCACGGAACGGCGCACGACAAATGGCGTCATAGCGGTCAATACTGATGGCAGCCAGTGTCATGATGTTAACAGCAAAGCTCGCGAACATGGTAAAGAACCTGGCTAAACACACTCCGTTGTCCGCCAGGCTTGAGTCGCCATTGATAGCTGTCATGTGCAGTGGAAGACTGATCAAACATGCGATCAGATCCACGAGTGCAAAATTGGTGATCAGTATTTTATCGGGCGTTAGACCTCCACGGCGATTTTTGAAGATGAATGCTAGAATGATCGAATTCGCGATGATCCCAAGAAAACAAGAAGTTCCTAAAACGGTATTTTGTACTGCTAATCCCGGACATTGCTGATCCGGTTTTCCATTACCCGATTCTCCAAGTGAAAAAGTGTGATTCACAAAGAAGGACATCTTTACTCTTGCTTCTTTGCGTGTTTCTGTCGGTAGGCTTCGCTAAAACACTGATCAAATCTAAGTTCATGCACCTGCCGCTGAATGATTGGGCAAAAATTCATAAATGGAAATGGTCATTGAAAAGGCTGTGGGTTCAATTACTAATCAACTGGTTAGTATTTTTTTTTTTTTTTGTCGTTTTTCAGCGCATAGAACGCGCGTACGAGTGAAGTTTCTAGATGGGTTAAACAAAACAAAAGACTTGACAAATATTGAGATTTACATCCATAGAAAGGTTCTATTGTTTCAGGAATAATTAAAACACACCTTATCTTTTCTGTGTAATTTCGCAGCTTATTGCCTATTTAGCCGGGTCAAGATTGGTGAATAAGTTTTAAAACAAAAAGGACTTGTCAAGGTTATGTTATTTGACTTGAAATAGGATAAAAACGCAAAATCTTTGTGATCAGCGTAAATTTATCTCGCAGTAAGTGTTCCAATAGTCGGTATACTTTGCCGGCTGCGAAAATGAAATTATGGTCGAGTTAATGGATTCCGGATGGTGATTTCCCACACTTAATTGTATGATGTTTGCGCTCTCTTTGCCTCAAGCCCAATCTATTGGTTGTTAAAAGTAATGATATTGAATTTTTGACTCTTCATGTTAGCGTCCGATTGAAAGATGGTTTTCGTACGTGATGTTAATTGGCATATAAATCTTCATGCAAGAAATATTAGATGGCATAAAAAATAGCAATTTACACACTTTGTGTGGAAAATGCGTCTACAGTCACGTTGATGCTGTATCATCAATTCCAGTCCCTGAACTTGGTAATAGGACCTTACTATGTATATTAATCGTATGTTTTTGCCAGAACATGCTGCAAAATATCTCAACATTTCATCCTTCTCGGTTCTTTGAAATTGCGACTATAAAATGTTCCAAAAACTGACTCGGTATAGTCTACACTTCATTAAGGATTTTTATTTAAGTGCGGACATTACTGCAGCTGTCAGTGACGCGCGCGATTAGTCTTTTCGTGCGTGGATACCATCCATGGTTGCCCTAGAAATCACCTTTCAAAATTCCGACTTTTCCCTGATAAAAATCCAATTTCCCTGACCAAGTAAATACAGAATGTCAGACACAGAAGCGGTTTCTAGCCTCATTTTACGGCCATCCTTTGCACTCGATCATTAAGACCGATAAGTTTTCAATAAATGTTCCTTCTTCATTAAGGAAAAATATCGTTTAGATCAATGACTCCAAATGGTCCTTCCAGCCTTTAATGAGATTAAATCAGCCATGTTAAATTATTTCAATTTTCTCCGACTTCTCTTCAAATTGCCAATTTTCCTTGGCTCAAAATACAATTCTCTGACTTTTCCCTGACCTTGAAGAAAATTTTTCCCTGACCATTTCCTGCCCTGTGGCAACTGTTGGTTTTCCTTTCTTTTAAGTCCTCGAAACCGTGCGTTTATTACGTATTCCTTGAAATTTGGAATTGTGAATCCTATTCTGAGCCCTTTTTGTAATCGATTTGTTTTTTCGTTACAGTTTGAAAAATCTAAGTTCAGGATATTGTTTTAGTTCAGGATGAGTTTTATCTGGATGTCTTCTTAGCGATTCTGACAAATAAAATTAAAGTCGAGAAACTTAAATCTAAGTCACAAATAAATATGTAAGAAAGCCACCTGATGTAGCTAACTTCCTAAATGAAAGTAATGTAAGATATTAATAAATTGTAAATAATGTCAATATTGTAAGTTTTGTTAGTATTGTTAAATCGTAAGTTGTGTTAGCACTGTGAGAAGAGCAGGTGATTTTTGTATAAAAAAATAACACTTTTGCCTTTTTTTAAGAATGAGCTAATGTAACTATTGACACGTCAGTGCACGTTTGATTTCTACCATTCTGCTGCGATATGCTTTCACATTTTGATTCGCATTAAAGGCAGCTTCCCAGTGAACAAATTAACTTCTTATTTATACCACTCTCCTTTCAACAGAAATCTCTCAATTTTTATTAATGAATTTATCTCTCAAATACTTAACTCATCTTGACAATGTACAATATCAACGTGAAAATATATGGCTTGATAAATTTCTAAAGACCATAAAACCCTTCATTTCAGTTAATCTGCAGTCGCACACGCAACCAATCACATAACAAAACAACAATTCAACTTTACAACAATAATAATTTACATTTTCTTCTTCCTCGCGTATCGCGCGTGGGCTGCGAGCATTCCTTCCTCTCTGTGGATGGTCGCGCGAGAAGAGAGAAACTCGCGAGAAAGTTGGCCTACTCTCGCACGTTTTCCCTTCAAGTTCGAGGTTTGCATTGACATTCGTGACTTGTCGAAGGCTACGTCAACTAGGAGAATAACACCGGAATCACCCGGCTTAATAAGTTATTAAGATAGGGCATCCATTTTACAGTAGCATCAAATGTCCTTGAAAATGGTTGCTCCTTATTGCTTGTAGTGGTACTGAGCACACCACTACTTCAAATAAAGGATGCATTGCTGATTCTCTCTGCGATAGAGTTTCCATTGTTTTCTCGCCCATTTGATAATTAGACCCTTTGGAATATACAAAGGTAGGTAAAATGTTGATAAAAATTGCAAAACCAACTGTTAAAAATACAGTCTGCTTGCCTATCAACATCTGCCTCTCAACATCTGACAAAGATAAACAGAATAACATGACGTTACGGCGGTCATGTTGACGTGCTAACTAACTGCGAAATTAGTGTTTGGAAAATTAGTCCTGATACAGCTGTATCGAGAAAAGTTGTCCTACAAAAGAATTAAGGCGCACGCGACAATGCCGAAAAGTATGGTGGGTAATGGGGGGTTCGCGGTCGCGCGTATCACTTAATCGGCGAAGCTCAGTGTTTCAGTGCGAGAACCAAAGAAAGCAAGACAGACAGACAGACAGACAGAAAGAAAGACAGACAGACTGACACGGTATTCATATTTTTTCTTCCTTGTTGCTGAAACAACATCAACGTAAATCCAGTAACGATAAACTATTACTACCCACAATACCTTGCGGCCTTGTCGCGTACACTTTCACCCTTTTGTGGAACAAACTTTGTAGAAACAGCTGTCTAGAGCAAACAAACATTTTGAATTGTTTTGATACACCAATAAGAGTGCTACCAAAACACTAGTAGTATCATCTTCGTCACCACCACTGGCAGTCTATCAATATTTGTCAAGATCATAAAAGACCCTGTCTCTGTTATCATCACACTCTTCGTCTTCGTCTTCGTCTAAATCATGCTGTTGGACATGTGAACACTGCAGGAACATCCTGGCCCGCAACACAAGAGTAAGTTCACGAGTTTGCGTGGCTTTATTCTCTCTTCGTCAGAATCAGTTTCCAACCTTGTGGCAGCTATTTTGTCCGTTCCACTTATCAACTGAAACATCTCAGCGACACTGAACTAGTCCTCGTAAAGGGAGTTTTCAATTTCATTGTGACTTGTGCTTCTAAGATGCATGAACACAGCTCTTGGGTGTCTGCACACCACATTACACAAAGGACAAATGACCTCATTTGTGAACTGTTCAGAGGATCTGCAAACCGAAACATCATATTATGAGTAACATAATCTACATTCGGGTATAGTGGGCCGTCAGGCTAGCGCCTATCTCCGGTTGCAGAAACATACGGCGACTAAGAGTAATTCTACCCCCTGGCCTCCCCCCATTAAATGGGATGCTAGTCTGTCATAAAAGCCACCCCCAGCATTTAATTTGCTGGTGATCCTTCCTACACGTGGGCGGAGAGAGGCACTTAACACCAGGGGTACTTTCCATTATCCCAAAAATTCCGGAAATTTCTGTCAGAAGTCAAATGAATAGGTCCGTTTCGGTTCGGTCCGACCGGAATATTCGGTACCACCTCCGGAGGTGTGTTTTCCCCTGCTGACAATTTCCCCTTTGATCGGTTAGACCTGTCGGACCGAAATTTGCCGTTCCATTTTGGCAAACCGGTTCATTTCCCTACTTCTCTTCAGTAGATTTCACTTAAGTGGTGACTTCGGGAAAGGAGTAAAAAAATGGTAAGAACCATTCCTTTCGGATGGCCAAGTCTGATCGGAAAATGTCGTTCCATTTTCCTCGGTTAGTGCCGCTGGTCTATGACCATCAGGCTACCGCGCCTCTCTAGCTATAACGACAAACATTGTCTTGATAATTTTTCAGTCTCTGAGATTAAACTCGAAATAAACAGGGGGAAAAACAAAATGACCACAGCAAAGAAGTTTCATTTCGAAAACTGCCTTCTTTCGCGTTGTTGCTGCTTTTAAATTTCTTAGTTCACCTCTGATTGGCTTACGAAAATTTTCCCGCGCTTAACACCTGACACGTGATTTCGTAAGGTGTTCTGATAGGTCAATCCCACTATATCCCGTCACAGCATTTGCCTCCGTGAATTTACCACAAAACTGCTCCAGCGGGGGTACTGCGCGGAAAGAAGAAGAGTAATCTACTCGCTCTCTTGTTACCTTCCTTCTAAACTTCTAAGCCACTCTATCTTCTCTCGGAGCTCGGCCACTTTAAGCCTGGCTTCCTCATCTTCATCATCCAGTGGCTTGCCAGAGATGGCAACGCCCTTGTGCAAAGTGTAAAGGAGCCCTGCATCTGTTTCACCCTCCCCTCCTGCGTGCAGAATGTAAGCGGGATCGATCTGCAAGGATAGGAAAACTTCCAAGTCATAGTCTGCTTAAATCCAATAGAGTTCAACGCTTTCACTGTAGTAAGAATTGGAATAAATGGTGCGAAGAGCGGAAATTCAAACGAAAAGAGGATGGGACCATCGCAGTTTTCACTGCTATTTAAGCAATTGTACATTTAACCTGATAAAATATTTCAGGGCTTCAGCGGGATTCGAGCCCCTGGCCTCTGCGTTAGCGCTGCATTGCTCTCGCTACCAACTGAACTATGAAGACATTATGAAGACATACATTGGGAACAGGCCAACTTATTCAGTTTATCTCAACGCGTGAACACAAAACAACAATCGGAATTACCTGATTCCAGAGCCCTGTTCTGGGAAATGAGCAAGGAGTTTTGATTTCCCGTCGTTTTAGCACAAGCCTTAAAAACAAAAACAATAAAATAAGATGACGTTCAAGAGCAAGAGTATTGCAAATTTCCTCTGGGTTTGGAACTTGAGCCAAACATACGCGTTTTCAGGTTTATCTAATTTTAAATCCATTTTATGCCAGCTATTTTGCCCGCTTTGGCTCCCTTTCGTTTGCCGAACATTGCTTCACGAAATCGAACCATTACCATTAGGGTTTCTACATTTAAATTTTTCAATCCACATCCTCATTTGCCAACGCTAACGAGCCTTACTTCATATTGGCTTCCTGTCAATTGACATGCACTGTTCTTCTTTGTTCCGTTTGCTACGATCTAGTCACGTCGTGGAGTTTCTCGATAACATGTTGAAAAGAGGGCAGTGGCCCTTGTCCGCTGTTAGCCACCAAACGGGGTAAAAAAGGTGAAGTCTGCATACAAGCCAAGTAGCCCATCAGGCCGAAGCTTATCCCGGTTTCTGTAACATGAAGCGACCAGGAGTATTTCTACTCCCCCCTGGATGGGACGCGCCTTCCCTTGCCCAAAAAACACAGCTTACAAAGAACACAAATGAGATCACTGATACACTGAAATAACAGTAAAGCATACTCTAAGATCTTGGATCTGCTAGCTTTCTGAATTCTCTCCACAGCTGGAGTTCCCCACTCAGCCATCTGCTGCTCACTCTGGAATGCCAAGTTGATGGCCGTACGCAGCGAGTTGATCTGTTAAGCAATCCACAGAACATTAATAAACCTTGAACGCAAAATTAACTCTCCTCTTCATTAGAGAAGGAAGGGCAAACTTTAACGCCAACCTACTTCCAAGCGCTCGAAAAAAACTTAAATTCCAGCTTGCACCTAAGACCAGCAGCTCTCAAATATTGCTTGCCCTGGGCACGTCTTAGTTTACTTTAATTGCAATTTAGTTTGCAGATGACTTGCCTGGGCCCTTGCCCATCGGGCAAGTGCGAATTAAGGTAACTTGCTTGGCAGGAAAATCTACATGTCCTGGACAACCGGACGGCCCCTTTTTGGAGTCTTCCTTATTTCCTGCCCTTTCGACTGTTTTTGGTTTGATTATGCGTGACCTACTTTTCTCCTCTTTAAGGGGTGGGGAGAGGGAGGTCAATGTTCTAGGGTTAGTAAAGCTGGCGGGGCTGGTCAACAGCTCGCCTCTTACGCAGACATTCTTTTGATAAGAGCACCTGACGAGCCAAACCAATATCTGAATAGGAGACAAGTCAACAACTGGAGTAGAGTTTCTTACTTTCAAGTACTACTAGATGCTGATATTATTTACGGATGTAGATCCTACCCCGATTATGTCATCCTCCGTAATCTCCACGTCAAACACAAGCTCACTGTCGTGATCTGGAAGAAGAGCTTCGCCTGTACTGGGATCGAACCCCAAGCCAACTAATGCTCCTGTATACTGACGCATCTCACGGTCAACTCTGTGAACAAAACAGCTTCATTGTCAGTAGATGGCCGATTTTATACCAGAGACGAATTTTCCGACGCCCAATTAAAAAGAGGGACGAATTAGCCTTCCGAGACGGTTACCTCGTCTGCCTGAGATTGAGAAAACGTCTAAGTAAAAATCCGGTGTTTAGAACAAATATGTGGTCAAATTCGTCTCGAAGTGATTCGTTTCAAGACGAGGTGATAGAAGACCAGCCAAAGACGAATTTGGCCACATAATTCATCTAAACAGCGATTTATACCTAGACGATAGGAATTTATCCGTCTCAGGTAGACGAATTACCCGTCTCAGACCGTTAATTCGTGTCGGACGGATAATTCGTCGCTAGTATACTTTCGGTCATTATCAACTAAAACAGGAGGGGAATAGAGGGAACTGAAATGCCACCGTGTAGCCACGCTAAGACAGAAACAACAAGAAGTACATAGCATGTTCAAATGTTACAATCTTCCCGGATAATATATATACTGGGGTAAATTTTTTCTGCGGATAGAATGTGTGGAAGGAAGACATGGAATGCGTTAAGCTTGGATGAATCTTCGCAAATTAAGTGGCTAGCAGATAACACACAAACAAAAAGCGTCGTTTCGTACCTCATTTCAGCATATGGAGCGAAAAGAAGCGCCACTAAAGGCATCAGACCGCGAATGTTCGGCATCAAGGTGGTGTCCCTGAAACGATAAACAAGACAGTTCACTGTCGACCTGCACAATGCACGCTTGAGGTTTGGGTAAATTGTCTCCATACCCGTCTCACCTGCACTACAACGTGGTCCAAAGAGGATGCAACGCAATTTCAGGCAGAATCGGCAAAATCGCCCGAGATTGTCCTCACATAGATGTTGGATTACATTACTCACAAAAAATTTCGCACGTTTAATTTTCGGAAAAATTTTATCTCACATCCGACAAATTTTACGGTTTTACAGATATACCGACGTGCAAATAAGAAAAATCGTCAAGCAGTGTCTCAAACTAGTTTGGAGCTATTTAAAAGTTTTAAACTGTACTGTAAATATTTTAGACGTTAAAAATTTCGCACACTTAAAAATTTCGGACGGTTTTATTTTCCGACACTTTTTTATTTTATTCAAAATAAAAACCGTAAGACATTTTCTGCATGTATATCGTAATGGAAATAAGGAAAGTTCACCGTGAAAACGGCTACTCTTCCACCGCAAACCGCGAAAGATTCGAGCTGAAAAAAATTTTTTTTTTTGACATACTGTCCAGAGATCTGTAAATTGCTGTGGATTGGTTGACTCTTTCGCGCGAAAATTCAAATCGAACAACCAATCAGAGAGCTCGGAATCTAGAGTACAAAGGTCAGTGCGTCCTGCACATGAATACGACAAGACTATAACTATTTCAAAATTCAAAGGCATTAACAGCGATGCTGATCCTGACAAGAGATACCTCGCAATCATAGCAGATCCAGTGGCATTTATGCCAATGTTGGCCGCGACCAAGAACCTTTGATGCGGGTCCTGGGGCTGATCGTTCAAGATGACGCTATTTACAGAGCTTTGTTCCACTCTTACAGCTCTGAAAAGTAAGGAAGACTTATTTAATGTCTTGGTGAAAAAGGTGCGGTCTGCATGCGAGGCCAAAGTCGCATCAGGTTGCCGATTTTCTGCTGTTTCCATAGGATGAGTAGTTCTAGTCCACCGCAGGGTTACACCCCCTCCCCCACCTCCCCAGTACTAAATTGGCCTGACCCATTTATGCACCTGGGTGGAGAGAGGTACTGTGAGAGTAAAGTGTCTTGCCCAAGAACACAACACAATGTCCCCGGCCAGGGGTTGAACCCAGACCTCTCAGTGTGTAGTCCAGCCCGTTATCTGTAAGGCCACTGCGCCTCCCTCTAGCTTCACGGCGACGGAAAACATGTAAATACAATGGATAGCAACACGCAGACTTTCTTACTTCAGCCGTCCTATGTTGGTCACACTGTAGAAGCCCATTTCAATGGGACTCTCAGGTCCTCGGAGAGTTACCTGTTAAAAATATGTTAAAATGTTAAATGATCGTGCAGCTTCAGTCAATTAAACATTACACTTGATCATAAGAGTCCAGGTAAACAAGAAATGAAAATTACTTGGCGCTATCAAAAGGCCATTTTCGTATTCTCAGTATTGGGCTGAAACTAGCTTGTAATGGAGGCTTCTGCGGGGAAATCTCATTAAAAAGAGATGAATATCATTTGCCACATTAGCCTCAAAATACGAAAATGGTCTATTCGCTCGAAATCACTCGAACTCCAGGGCTCAAAATCCAGGTATGCAATTAACAGAGTTTGCAGTGCACTGAACGGTAATGATACTGTTAATATCATTATATTCATTATGACTGAATGACTGAGAAGATTACTTCATTGTGATTGGCTGACAACAGGCAAATTGTCCGTTAATTTTTTATTTGTACTGCAGTGCAAATTAACGCGTGCACTTTCGTAACTTTCTCGGTCATATAATAAATGAGTAATCGTATGAAAGCTCGAGCAATTACGGATTTACACTCCTCGTGGTATTTGAAAGTTCTTGAAATATCACTCGTAGCGTAAATTATTAATTGCACTCGCATTCATATGATTACCTATACAAATTCCCTGAAACAAACCGGTATAACATGGTTCTCGATTCTCATAACTTCACTTGTCTCATCCTCTTGGTTCTAAGGAACGGGGAATTTGTGATTTTAGATTTACGCAACAGTTTAACTCAAATGTTGCCTGCCCGTTTTGCTTTCACAATTTGAATAAAACGCATTTGGTCTGGATTTTTGGAAAGCACAGGTCTACCCCGTAGACTTTACCAGATTCAAGAATCATTTCTTACGGGAAGTTTCAGACAGAGAATTTCACCGGCGAAGCGCACACAACACACCCATGACGCGCACGTGATATTGACATGACTTGAGCGTGCCGCATTGTTACCTTGGTTACAACATCATTGCGAGGATCAGGTTCATTTTCAATCCATGGATCAATCCAGGCTGTGTTGTCATCAGCTGGTACACCCTCACCAGAGGAAGCATTCTGGTTAGCCATCTGTCGCAGGCAAACAGAAACTTTGGTTAAGTACTGAGCTCTTTTGCTTCCGCGCAGTGAGACTCAGATTAATCTCGTGCTCAGATCTCTCGCTGTTTTTCTTGGCCGTGGGAAATCTGAGTTCTAGATCAGGTGCCACAGGTCATTTGCCATTATTTTTGTCACAAGGGTTGGAAGACTTCATTCTTTGCGCATTTTGCCCCTCCCCACCCCTGTACATTGACAAAACACTTTCATCTAACACAAGTTCGCATTTTACCATTTTCAACACTGAAAGGGGGAACACTTATTCTGTAGGTATTAAGTTATTATTTTATGTTTTTGGCATTTTTCAACACAACTTGTTCATGGTTGTAGGTAAAAAAAGTGTGCTTCTGTTACCTTGGATGCTCGAGACTCTTCTTGAAATAGAGCAAAACCTTCGTCTATGAGCACTTGATTGATGTGCACGTCCTCCTCAGTGCTGGTGTCGTACAGATCCAAGTTAAGCACGTTCCTGACCAAGGAGTACACCTAGACAAACACATTATCATAATGTTACTGTTAAAGGCGCTACATCACGGTTTGCGCATCTTAAAAAGTTTATCCTGAATTTTTCAAGGTCGTTGTTCGTAATCCGTGTAAATCTTCTCCATCCTTAACCATCTCTGTTCCTTTATGGTTTATTATCATCTCTTTGATGTTTTTGTATCCTAGTGACCTACTATTTCCAGGAATCCTTCAATTTAAAGGTAATTTTGTATGTGGCCAAAATAACTCAAAATACCGTGACTGAGCTTCTTTAAGCACCTAAATGGTTAAGGCATTGGTCTTAAGATCGAGTCTAGTCAGATTCTTTGTTGTTGTGCAGTACGTGGAAAACGTGACGAGATCTTTTTTTTCAAGGAGAGAAGTGCCCTCTGCGACATGCATCACACAGTTTACTTAACTACCAGCGCGTGACCACCATAGATACAAAGTTACAATGGGTTATTCATTTCACAATAAATAGCTACCACGAAAATGCAGTTATATAAATCAAGAGCAACTGTATGAAGAAAGCAATACCTTAGCAGCTAGTTTCTTGTTTTCTGTAAGCTGTATAAACCGTTGAGTGGCTCTTGGAGACCATGCGCCCACAGGACAATGGGCAAAGGGCATGGGGGCAACTTCACATAGTCTACACTCAAATGCCTGAAACAAAGAAAAAGAAATATCACTCAAAAAATTGCAAGAAGTAAAGGGACTAAAGAAGCCAAAAGTGATTGAGGGCTGATTTTCTTACAACAAAAATTGGGTCTGTAGTAATTTCTCTTGAAAAAAAAAGTTAAAAAAGTAGTTTCTCTTCCATTTACGTGAAAACAAAAGATTCGTTTACTGAAAGGTTGTTATTTGCGCGCGAAAATTCACATTTGAGCAACAACCAATCAGATCTCTGTAAAGCTACGTCATCACAATGGAATTTTCGAGTCCTGTCTCATACTGCACACACCTGAAAAGGAAGGTTTATAAATTCCCTCTTCATTTTCTTCAGATGACCAAGCTTGACCACTCCTTCGTTGCCAAAGTCCAGGTAAAGAACCTAGAAACATTTAAAATACGTGTTAGAAAAACTGATAAAAAGTACATCTTCTCCTTGTACAAAGTGATCACAAACAAACGTTCAGCGGAATCCCAATTTTTCGAAGCTCCAAAGGGAAACGAAAACAGGCCACAATAGTTTTCTCGGTATTAGACTGGAACTAGCGTGCAACCGAGGCTAATGCAGGGAGTCTTTTCAAATGCAAATGACATTAATCTCTTTTTAATGATATTCTCCCGAACGAGCCTCCACTGCAAGCTAGTTCCAGTCCAATACCGAGAATAGGAATACGGTCTATTGGTTGAGAAATCGGGGGGAAAATAACAGTGTTCGACGGAAAGGGGGAAACGACTCTTTGGTTCGAGTTGTCGGGAGATTAAAAAAATCGAAGATTCGAGAAATCAGTTTTCCACTCTAGTTTCTTAAAACATCTTGACCACGTTCCAACCATATTATGCCATCTTTGGAAGCTTAATTTGCAGTTTAGTTATCAAGATGGACAGCGTTCCATGAACTATCTTTATTTCTCATCTTACTGTTGCAACTGTCCACGAACGGACCCTCAGTGTGTTTGGACGCTGTCGAGCAGCACTTTCATGTGGTACTGTTTATTGTGCTGTACAAGGTGGTTCTAACTTTTGAGTTTATGGATGAAACCCTAGTGTGAGACCATTCAAATGAACGCTATTAAGCAGTACTTTCATGTGGTACTGTTTATTACGCTGTACAAGGTGGTTCTTACTCTTGAGTCTGAATGAAATTCTAGTGTGTGGCCATTCAAATGGAACCTGTCGAGTAGTACTTTCATGTAATGATGTCTATTGCAATGTGGTTCTGACTCTTACAGATAAGCTTACAGATAACACCTGGTGTATGACCATGTAAATGAAAGCTACTAAGCAGTACTTGATTACCAAACATCCACACCCAACTATAACTTTCCGTCACTTCTTTAGGAAAGGTGCATTCTACCTAAGTAAATTTTATTTAGCACACGACAGCGACTGGCAAAAACCCCCCTTGACGTACCTCCACACTAAGAAATTTTCCATCATGGATGGCCAGGATTCTGGCTCTGTAGAACAATTCATCTTCAGCGTATAAAGCCAGACATAGTGTGCCAACAGAGAGGTCCCTTTTTTCAATGCGCTAAAAAAAATATATAAAAAGTAAAAGGTAAAGTCTGCATACGAGCCAAGTGGCCCATCAGGACGAAGCTAACCCCGGTTTCTGTAGCATGACCATGTACCGCGCATATCTCTAAACAACCAAACGTCTATCATAAGCTCAAAGCGAACAATTTTGACATACACATGTAGCTTCATCGGTGCATTTGGTTCGACTGATCAAAATCGTTAGGGTGAGGGTTGCAAAATGAACGCGACAATGAGCACCTCGTGGACATTCTACCATTTACTCGAGACCCAGCCGTACCTGCTGTGGTAAAAACTCTAGTTTCTTGAGCGCTCTCCAAACTTCCCAGGTGTATTAAAACTCAGTGATGCACAGATAGAAGAACAAATCCACTGTTTTATCACATTGCCAATGGAAATAAATTTCTCTCGCGAAGCGAGTCATGTCTGTTCAAGTCACGAACGTTCATCATTGGATTATGATGCAGGCTTACGTGTACGTGCTTACGTGTGGCTCTGCTAGCTGTTATAACACTGTTTAGCTTATGATTGGTCAAAATCAAACCTAACACCCCCCTCCCCGGCAATACGATGGCGACCATACCTCTAGGTTTCTACCATCGTACATGTTAATATTCTCTTGCAACATTTGTAGCTTTCTCGCAGACTCGCTGTCAGGTTTCTGAGCCCAGAAGTGGCCAGCGTTTATCACCTGAAATGAAACGGAAACAACGACATGCACGTGTCAATACCTTACTGGCCAACGTCAATAAACATTGAAATAAATCACTGTACGAAAAGAAGCAAACATAGGGAGTGGAGAAGACAGCGTGGCCGAGTGGTTAGGGCGCCTGACTTGAAATGCGGCTGTCGCGGGTTCAAGTCCCGTTTTGACCACCAAGCTGGAGTTGCTACTCAGTAGACCCTTGTTCAACCCCTCCGTCAAGCTTGTAAATAGCAAACTGGTCTGCCTCCCGCCAGTTGCTTGTGTAGTTGACATGAATGTTTCTCTCAGTTTAAGTGGCATGCCCGTGACGTAGCTAGGTGTAACTAAGGGCACTGACCACTATAGCAACGACAACATAGATAGGATTTCAACCGGCAGGTGGCCATTTTACAAAAGCAACAGGGAGTTTTAGACGGAGCTAGTGAGAACAATACCAGCCAGTTTTAAGAGTGGAGGAATTGAACTCAGCCATGCTACGCCAATACATAACTGCAGTTTGACCAGTTTTTGTTCTTATTACTGCGGCAGGCTGTATAAGCCAAGCATGACTTGAAGACTGACCTGCTTTGGGTGAACAATAATTTTAAATCAATTATTACAGTCTTACCACTGAGGTCACGATTTCCAAGTAGCCCTTCTGAGGAAGGTTAACCTGTTTTAAATAACCATAAGACAAATGACAATCTTAAGGTTGATGGTTTAACCAGCTATAAATGACACTTCGTTGACATAGGTTTTGATGGTAAATTTAGGTTCATGATTGTCCCAAAGTGAAACTAAACTTTTTTTACAAGGTTGTCATATACCCTCTTTAGAGGTAAGGGTTACACTACTAGAGGTAAGGGTAGGGGGAACGACTACACTGTAATCACGTTACTCGAAGTGAGTCCCTTACAACATATGGAATAAAGACAAGAAAATTTAGCCCAACTATTATTGGATGCAACAATTGGAATGCAATTTCTTTATAAATACATAATAAGCTGACTAGAGAACTATTCAAAAAAAGTACTTTACCAGCTTCATTTTGCCAAGTATGATAAGTCTAACATAAACTACTAATTTTTTAAGTGTTTACTCTTTCCTCTCTTATACTAGCTATCTTTTTGTCCTAAAATAAATGTATATGTCAACAATATTGTATTCATGTCGTCTAGTGGACAAATAATACAAAAATACAAAATACAAATACAAGAAAATACACTAACAAACATAGGAAATTCACTGTACCTGCCGTGGTTCCTCCATCAACTCCACACTACCTGTACCTCTTGAAGAAATAAGTGTAGCCATCCTAGGATGGAAATACCAAAACCCTATTATTGCATGTCTGTACATCTACGAACGAGATTTGTTTTTTGCAACAAAGCTTGACAACCAACCTGCTCGTCCTGAGTCTTTTAGATCCTGCAGCTTCTCCAAAAGACCTCCTCTGTTCCATCAGCCTGTCCATTTGCGCATTTTTTGCTTCAGAGATGAAAAGATTGAGAGGTTTCCTGAGATGTCTGCAAAGACAGCAATACAAGAGCGTAACTTTATAATGGTTAGTGTGTCATCAAGGTTTAATGATGCCTAGTGTCATCATGCTATGGTCTTGTTTTCTTTCACAGTGCGTCGCTTAAAGGAGCTAGAGCAGAGTCAGTCACAGCATTTTGAGATATCTTCGCGACGTACAAAATTACCTTTAAATTGAAGGAAACCTGAAACTAATAGTTTACTAAGATAGAAAAAAACAACAAAGGAATAATAATAAACCATAAAAGAACAAGGATGGTTAAGGAGGGAGAAGATTGACACGGATTACAAACGTCGAACTTGAAAACGTTGGGCTAAACTTTTCAAAATGCGAAAACCGTAATGTAGCTCCTTTACAGAGAGAATACAAATCGGTCCCAGCAAAAAGCTGAGCTAACAAAATGCTAGGACTGGCAACCCATCTAGAATTATCTTCAACCCAATCACGAGCAATACCTAATACATCTTCTAACGATACCCTTTACGTTTGCTGCTCGTTTATCCATTTGCTTTGTAGGTTTCTAGTGGTTTTACAAATATTCTCACTGCGAAAAGCTCACAAATATCCCTTGCATGCAGTCAGAGATGGTAGACAGAGAATAATTCCATGATGGCTGAATGCTTACGCCGACTTCGTGTTCTTACATGAAGGGCAAAAAGACCTGGCATTGAAACTGATCCTGACCTCATTTTAATAGCTTTGTAGACAGCTGGGACAATTGAATTCGACTCCAAGCCTCGGTCAACAATACGTGGTCTTTCAAATTCAATGTAGGCCCTGAATTTCAACACAAAGACAACGCCGTCAGTTTCCCAGGAATAACACTGCATCGCACTTCTCTAAATGACTGAATATGCAAGTGAATATTACATGAAAGATTACATACTTGAACTGTGGAGAAAGAGATGAAGACATAATCTTCACCATCTATGGGTGTATTACGAACTCACAACGTGCACATCTCTCAGTTGGCTTGATAGCTCAGTTGGTAGAGCACTGCACCGGTATCGCAGAAGTCATGGGTTCGATCCCGTTGAAGCCTACATTTTTTTTCAGGCTTTAATTTCACAACTGCTTTGATACACTCAACTTAAAAGTTGTGTGCATAACTGTGATGATCAATCATGGCTTCATGACTGAATAGCACTATGCTACTCAGAGCAGACATAAGAGACCGGTCTAAAGGATAAGAGTGCATCCAGTCTCTTGCACTCAACCACTAGCTTTCATGATGCTTTCACCAAATCTTAAATGAGCTATGATGATGTTTTCACTCATTTGCCAAGCTCTTGTGCATTTCAAGCTTGTTTCACCACATATTGAGAATAGCCTGTAAGAGTTTAAAACCTCTAGACCATATGGCATCCTTAAAATCATTGATTCTTGTCACATCAGGTTACAGAAAATTTGCAACCTGGTCTCGACTAAAAAACTCTCCAAGAAGCTAAACCAACTTAATGGTTTAGCACGGCTCACAGACTAGGATCAACTAACCTGCTTTCCTCAAAGTACAGAGCTTTGCCTTTACCACACTGCCTGAACATTCTTGCAATCGCTGACCGGTACAGAGCACCATGGGGAGGCATATTCCTGACCTAAATCAGTTCTCAGCATCAGAACAATTTCTTTGCCAAGGTTAATATAATTTGAGTCCATGAAAAAGTATTTGGACTCTTGTCGCAGCATTCAGAGTGCAAGGAAAACGAATTTTCAGGAGTAACCTATGGGCAAGCTCTACATAACTACACATCTGATGTACTTGACTGAAAGTCATTCTCACTAGCCCAAATTTAATTCTCTTACAGCACATTCAAACACTACGCCAACAGACCATTTCTGAGTTGCCTTTTGCCTCTGTGTCAAAAAAGTCTTCATGTGAAACCATTCATATGAAAATGTGTTCCCCACACAGGTTAAATTTCATGCAAATCAAACTCATTTTTGCATGAGGACTCATTTTGAAACAGAGGCATAAGGTAACTCGAAAATGGCCTATTTGAATTTCCTCAAAAACTTTCCCACGAAACTAAACAGAATTACTGACAGACGTTTTTTTTTTCTGCATGCTGCAGACAAGTATAATGCTTCCACAGAATGCACATTTAACTCTCCTAATTTTGATCTGCTCTGCGTAAAGTGTACTTACAGTACGCATAATCCTGGAACAAGGATGCTCTGGTTACTATGAAGTTGAACTGGTGTAAATTTTCTGAAAGCTATTTGCTGTTCTGATGCTCATTGTTCACATGTTTGTTTAATTCTCGACACCTACCCACTTGACACTATGTGAGCATTATTTAGAAGAACTTATGTGCTGATCACTGTTTGGAACTGCACTCGATACATACTATAACAGTGGTAAAAGGATCATGACCAGACATCGCTTTCATTACTTCAGCTTCATCAATGTCACTTGATGTAAAGTAGTTTGGATAGAATGCACCGCAGATCACAAGCTGTAAAGTAAATGAAGTTTTACAATTGGACTTAACTACAGAGTCACAACACTTGGCTTATATATCATGACCCCTATGGGTCAACTATGACCAGAACAAAAACTGCAATTCTCAACGCAAGTTAGGCTAAGAACATAATGCATTAGATGACAGCATCTTGAGATGGACCATAATAGCAATATAGAAAAAACCCAGCTTCTTTGACAAAAACAGAGTACATAGACCCTTTTCATAAAACAAACGGCTGCCAGTTCTTTTGTAAGTATCAAAAATTGGCCTCACTAACCTCGTGTTTAGGTTGATAATTCAAAAGGAATTTTTACTCTCAAACGAGGTTAGGCCTAAAACCTTGCTTTGCTCACTTCGCTCGTCTACCCTGAAACTAGAGAGGTTGACTTGTAGCAAGTCTAAAACAAGATCTGCGAAGGCAGGCTATTTGAAATGTACACAAAAGCATTTTAAATTGGCAGCCATTGATGAAAAGGGTCTATGGCCAGTGAGAATGACCACTCACCTTTAAAATGAGAAGAGACTCCTGTGTGGTGGCCCTGTAAAGTAGACACTGACTTGTTACACGTACCGCTGTTCACTCTCAGACTTTATCTTAATAAAATACATGTACAATCATGAAAACCGAGAAGGTCATAACTCACTTTTGATGCAAAGGTCTTATTGTTCGCAGATTAAGCTGCTTGAGTCTTTCAGTCAATTCTTCCACAAGCTGCTCAACCTGAAGGACATAATGATAATGATAACGATAACGACAACGATAACAGAAATGATAATGATAATGATAACTTATTGCTATTTGTTATTGCTATTTCCTTTTTTACTCTATTTTGTCGTGTTGTCTGGAAACTGAAAGTTACTCTACAAACCAGCAAGTGTTCAACTTGATATCTGCCTCCCTGACCAATGATACTTGATACTCGCACATTAAACACACAAAGAAAGAATTTTTGACTTTTTATCTACCCCTATTCATGCATCATTCTCTATATCTCACTGACTGAAGGTCCACAGCATCCCCTTTCCTCTTAAGGGTATGGTAAATACAGGTAGCATGTTTAAAGCAGATAGTTGACTCTCCAACCAATCATATATACTCGTATTTGCTTTAGAAAGATGGACCTGTACAGGATTTCTGAAAATGATATGGTAGAAGTGTTCAGACCTCTCTTATGCGACCCAGCTGAATCATATTCCCTTGACTCCAGTTTACTTCTCCCTGCAAATAGTTCCATGTATAAATTAATACCAACAATAATCAACAAAATCTGAATAAGAAAATAAATGCATATTTAATCATAAGTGACAGGTACAGAGTTTTATATATGTACATAGCCATCATTAACTAAAGCAGTGCTCTCAACGGGACCTGGCACCAACCAGTGCTCCAACACACATTCTGCTGTGGATTACCAGCTATGATGATAGCAGTTTTCTGAAATTCAAATTGGCCCTCTAGAGGAAGTCGTTATGGGCCTCTCTTAGTAGAGAACTTAAGCAATGACGATGCTGACCCCAAGGACAACACCTAGTGAATAATGAATTTATATTTCACCTTAGAATTTTGCAATTGTCTAGGTCTGTTCAGTACACCTATTGGTCTCAGAACTAGCTCAAGCTAAATATGTAATCCTGGTATCCAGTTCCAAAGGAAGCCACTGTTGTTTTCATTCTCCAAAATACTCAGAACTTACATGTAATTCAATTCAATTCTTTTACTCTTTTAATCATTTCATGTCATTGTTTTGTGGGAGAAAGCTAAGAAATGCACCCTCGTCAACTATCACGCGATAGAAACCATGTGTACAGCTACCATTCTACTCATTAAATCTTTTGTTTGTTGACATTCTTGTTGCTGTACCCACTGTGGTTTGCTTAAGCTCTCTGTTGATTATTGATAAGAGCTGCGCCTAATGCCTACAGTACTTCAAATCTTATTCAACGCACTCATATAGGTATGTAATCATATTTCACATCTTTTAGCACATGTTATCAACATCAAAATGTTCTGACATACTTTTGTGAATCCTTTTCGCCTCTTCAACATGCTCCACTCCTGAACAAAAAGAAAAAAAAAAAGTAAAACAGTCAGATTCCAACTTACAACATAGAAAAAAGTGAAGCCTTGGAGCCGAATGGCTCATAGCTGCCAGAGCTCATCCCGGTTTCTGTAGCATGAAGCAGCTAGGAGTATTTCTACTCCCCCTGGATGGGATGCTAGTCCATCGCAGGTCACTCCCCCACAATTTGTTAGGTTTCCCCAACAATTTGCCGGTACCCATTTATACTCCTGGGTGGAGAGAGGCACTGTGAGAGTTAAGTGTCTTGCTTCAAGGGCACAACACAGTGTCCCTGGCCAGGGCTTGAACCTGGACTGCTCGCTCCAGGAACAAGAGCACTAACCATGAGGCTGCCGCACCTCCCACAATTCACAACATAACCCCATGCAAAAAATATCACATGAAATAAATTCTTGAAACTGAAAAGTAAAGGTGATCAGTGAATAATCTAGAGTTATTTACCTTAAAGGCATTGAGAACTGCAATGCAGTCACTGTGCGAATAATCACTCCAGGCCATCTTCTTACTGTGAAAGACAAAAAATACAGTAAACTCTGAGTACCTGCAAGGTTTAAAAGCTATTTACTTGGTATAGCTTTCAACCTCACGTCCTGATTTTCATTTTTCCACCAAATGCAATTAATATTGAATTTCTTATAATTATTACAATACTATATAATACCGACAAGCAGGAGTAGGTTTTTTTTTATTGTGCTAACTTGGCATAATTTAGCAAACCGAGCACATTTTTTAGCTTTTATCTATATTTAGCACTGCTAGGATAAAATAATTAATAATCTGGCTGTTTTGACTTTCACAAAATGAAAAAAGTTACATAATCTCGTTTTGAATACACTTCTTTTTACTTATTCTGTTTGTTAAACTTTTGTTGACTGTTGGCTCCATGCTGCCTGTGATCCGTGTCATGTTTTGATGTTTCTTGGTCTCAGACCCCACACATGCGGCTCGGTGGTGAGCTGACCGAGCTCTAAGGTCTAAGATGGCGTCCTCATTGTCAAGCACTTCCAATGAATGAGTTGCCAGTAATCGGATACCCGTGTTTGCGTGAAGAACTCTGGGATTGCCAGGGGGCAAACATTGCTAGTCGCTAGAAGAAAATGTATGGCGAAAAGTTGCTTCGAGGTACAAGAAAACGATTTGTGAGAGAGATCAACGCTTTTTCGCCGTCGTTTTTATCGCGAATGGATTTGGGCAATGTTGATATGTGGAATATGTGAGTTTTTGTTTGAATAACCGTGAAATATGTGATAAAACCTACCGATAAACTCCGTTGCTTACGTGAGCGTTATTGAGAAATTTACATCACGTAATGGTCTGAAAATATTACAAAATTAATTAGGTATAAATCGAGAGGAAATAACCCAGTAAAGCCTTTCAAGTTGTGTGCAGGCTACTTTTGGCTTATTTGAAAGCTCAGTCATACAAATAATACTGGAAATAAGCCCGGTGGCGATCATTGTACTGTCTGGAGTTGATTTAATGACAAATGAGTCCGCACGACTCATGCTGTGTGGCTACCGTGTTGCTCAAAGCCTTCGTTCTGCTTTTACAAGCACATATTTCAGTGGTTTCCTTTTCTACAACAGATCAAGGGTGGCTCCTTGAATATATCTCTGAGTATTTCTATTTAAAAGTGCCATTTGTGCATAATTATGCTTTCCAAAGTTTGGTATTGACGGTTGAGTGAAATTGCCCGACACAAAGGTTAGTGGTTCCTTCTGCAATTTTCGATTTCTGTTTTAGAGCTTCTTTTCTGTCTTTATATGTAACTTCTCGGGGGGTCTTTTCTACCATTTGCTCTGGGTAGCCTCTCGAGATCAGGCGTATTGAAATTTTCAAAATTCTCTTCAATGTATTTCACAATAAACCTCACGCAAGCAAAAGGGAGTTTATCGGTAAATTTTATCACTTATATCACGGTTATTCAAACAAAAACTTACATTTTCCATGTATCAACATTGCCAAAATCCATTTGCGATAAAACTACGGCGAAAAAGCGTTGATCACTCCACAAAATCATGTTTTTGGGCGTCGAAACAACTTTTCGCCGTACATTTCCTTCTAGCGACTTGCAATGTTTGCCCCCTGACGATCCCAGAGTTCTTTGTGCAATTACGGGTATCCGATTACTGGCAACTCATTCATTCCAGTTCAGATAGTTCAGCAGCTGACAAGTTATTCTGCAGTCACTAGATAAGGGTTTGTTCTATTTTGCCTCTATTTACCATGTTCTTTCTTCATTTTGCTTAAAAACCAGATAGCATAATTTTGATGGCAAGAAGCATAATTTAGAGAAACTAGCATAATTTCCACATAATTTCCAAAAATTCTGAGCACTGCTAGAAGCATAATGTGCCATTTTCACAGGCACAACAGACAAAATCCTATGTAAGCAGGGCCACTTGGGGATATTTTCAAGATTGACAGATGGACTACATTTACCTGTAAGCATCAAATTCCTTCTTAAAGGGATTTGCAAAGAAGGACTGCAAAGACAATGAAGCACCTAAGGGTGAAGAAAAGTTCAAGAAGAATGTCTACCATTCTGGAAAAGATGAACTTAAAATATTCCTTCACAGTAGATACTTTGTGTCCTGTGTTTGCTTTACATGTGAAAAGTCACACATTGAACATGGCTTGTGTGTGCACTGGCCTCTACTTCACAAAAGGGAAGCAAGCTTTAGAAGCAAACAAGCTTTATGTCACCAATGGTTTCAGTCTTAGAAGACTCTTCTGTAAATCACTAACTCTTGGTGAAATTGGCATCTTCGACAAAGATTATTGTCCAACATTCCTGTTCATTCATCTGCAATATTTGTTAAACTATTGTTTTGTTTACATGTACATTGGTCCTGGAGGAGGCAGCGTGGCCAAGCGGTTAAGCACCAAACTTAAAATCCAGAGGTTGCAGGTTTACGTCCTGTTCTGACCACCAGCTGGTGTTGTTCTAGATACCCCTGAGGTCAACTCCTCGGCCAAGCTTGTAAATAGCCAACTGGTCCACCTTCCTGCCAGTTGGGATTTTTAACCATATTATGTTCATTTACATTGTTTTTTTGTTTGTTTTCATCATGAATTTGTTTCCACTGGCCCTGAAGAAAACCCAGTGGGGGTGGGGTCTATTAAGATTTTTTTTTTCCTGAACAGCCCCATAGGGTGAGTGGTTGTCAATAAAAATATTTATTTTATAATTATGTCTATTGATGATACTCACTGATAACAAGGCATTCTTCAAGGCAACCATACACATATGCAAAAACCAGCAGCTTTCCAAGGTGAACATCAATCGGCAGGCTACCCAGCACTTTGCCAATAAATGTCAGCTCTCCATCACAAGGATTAATGGTACCATTCTTCATAACAATGGTCAGGGCACCCACCTAGAAAACAATCATGTCATACATTTAAATACTAGAATAAGCAGTGTTTGCATTCACATGCACTCTTGATAAGAGAATACAATTGGAGAACTGACCCTACAGTATGTCTAATTTGTGATCCAGAGACAAACTTCCAGAGTGATCAGGCATTCGTTTTTTGGGTTAGAACCCAAGATCACAGGTTACAGTATAACCTGACTACAGAGCCCCGCATGTAATGAATCTCTTCATGCAATTAAAACTACCCTGCTCTCAACAGACATTTGAGATTCAACTTGTGAAATTCCATTTTGATAATGTACAAAAATTTGTAATTCTGCAGAGATCAATATACACCACTTTCTTCCACATGGAGTTATTTTTAATTATTGTAAGTGAAATCTTGAGAGACCAAGACAATCATATTTCCCTGTCTTCCTCACCTGCTTCAATAGCAAGACTGTCCGCTCAATGTCCTCTGAATCTGGAGGCTGTAATGCCAGTCTTAGCACAGCCTTGGGGGGACCAATATCCAAGAGCTTCACTTTCAACACAACCTGTTCTAGTGGACATCTCTTGGGAGGAAATAATGTAAAGAAGCAGAGTGTTACAGTCCTGGCATATTTAGCATAGTCATACATTTAGCACATGCATAAACAAAAATTCAAAAAATATGTGTAGACATACATGTATATTTTATTTTAAACTTCTACCCACACCCCTCCCTCCCTCCCTTTAATTTTGTACCCATATCCCTCCCTTCCTCCAGCTCAAGTTGCTTCCACAGCCTTACCTCTTTCCCTCTGAACTATTTATACCCATGTGTCCCTTGCTTGCCCTCTCCCTCATCCCCCCACCCAACTCAATCCTTACCTACCTCCCACTCAAAAACAATGAAAATATTTGGTTTGACTGTGATGCTTTTATATGTTTCTTCATGTTTGAAAACCCAATGTTCCACTCACACCTTTGTTTGTGAAAATTAACTTAAAGGGGAACTTTGAGAAAAATTTAACTTCTTTTACCTTTTGGATCAACAAGTAATTCGCAATGATTACCAACTACTTGCCATCTATATAGTAATACTTATTAAACAGTGTGCACCATTTACCTGCATCTCAGGAATACCAAACTGTGGAAGGCATGATTCATAAAACTCCCTGGTTACCATTCTGTAGCATGTTCCTGTCGACACACGCCCGGCACGACCTAATGACAAGACAAAGAAAAAGTGGAGATAAATGAACCTCTGTGAGGACGCAGGTAAAGAAAGAGTGATGTTCCCTCCTGGTAATTTTGTACTATGGTGATGAGAAATGTGTATTGTTCTATTAAGACATTGAAAAATGCTGTGTCTGAAATAAGATTGACTAATACATTTTTGGCACTATTCTGTAGGCTCGCCAGGTACATTTTAGAATTAGCATAAATATATCTGTATTATGCTTGTTACACCATAGTCAAGTTAACAAAGATAAAAAAGACCTTTGTAAGCAGACACTTAGCCATGTTTCTATCCATTTGACTTATACCCACTGCAAGTAATTCGTAGCCTCACATTAATACACTGCATAACTCTTCTAACTGGACACCTGATCAGGCTAGGGTGTCTGTCTACAGACAGGCACCCATTTTCAGAGCTCACAAAAAGAGCCAACTAGTAACTTTTCATGTCTACTTGCCCGATGAACAGAGGCCCAGAAAAGTCATAAGCCAATCAAGTCATAAAAGGGGGGGGGGGGGAAAAAAAAACATGCACTTGCCTTGCACAAGCAAAATTGAGAGTTACTTGTCTGAAGGACAAGCTGAAATTCACATTTTTTTCAAGCTTCATGTTTTTACAACAGTACCAGTCTCTTGGAAATCATCTTGACATCCCAAATGAGATAATGTAACATTATAAAAACACACAACCATGATATTATAAAAAGCAATGTGGTCTGCATACCTTTACGTTGTGTACAGTTGGCTTTGGATGCCCATTGCGGCCGTAAACTCTGGAAGTTTGTCTCTGGATCGCAAATTAGACATTTCTCCAGACAAAAATCAATAACTACGAAAAACATAAAGATACTGTACTCAGACTATAAAAAGTACAAAAAGTAGTCAAGAAATATTTCTCATACACATACACAGTATTGTAAAATGAAATACTTTTAATCCCACAAGTGGTAGGCTGGTGTACAAGGAAACAAAAAGCCCAAAGTCACAGGTAAATGGTCTTTATTAATTAAACACAACATGCATTTGCTAAGGTAGGTTTCTTTGTTCCTCTCATGCTCTGTTAACTCCTGCAATATACTGCCGAGATTATCGGGCAAATTGACCAGTTGGAAGGATGATTTTGCCCGCCTGATTTGATCATCTAGAGGAAAGTTTTACTAGTCTTATAAAGAAGCTCAGTTCAAAACATTTTGCCCGCCTGTGAAAGACAGTTGCCCCTCTGCTGAAACTGTTGATGAAACCCTTAATGCTGAAATACTTCATATTGCACTCATCTCATAGTATGCAAGATACCCTGAATCATCACCAATCTCGTATTCTGAATAAAATTTATTGGTTCAAAATTCATACCCTGGTCAAGAGCTACAAGGACTGTTTAAAAATGGATACTACAGGTACAGTATACTGTACCTCTCAGAGATATGCGAACCATCAAACACATTTTCAACTTGGAGTAAACTTGTTTGCATTCACGTTGGTGGTCAAACGGCCATTGTGGTTTGCTTATCTCTGAGCGGCACTACTGTAGGTAAGTCATACGATATCATTGTAGTTTATACCATATTTGATGTCTGGAACAGTGATTGAACTTTCAGCAATGTTTGTAGCCAAGATGACCTGCCAAAATCAAACAGTCAATCAATCAATCAATCAATCAATCAATCAAGTTGCTATATCAGCAAGTACATTGTATACTACAGTCAACTTGCTGTTAAAAAGGCAAATAATTAAAACATTGTTTATCAGAAATCTAATGCCTGAAAGAAAACACAATAATTGTACATTCAATCAAATTGTATCGTTTCTATGAGCATGTAGAAGAATATTGTGGTAGTCTCAAAAAAACTGTATTATCAAATAAAATATGTGTACATATGATGATCGCTTCAAGCATGAAACTTGAGTTACTGTAGTTTCTATCTTAATTTGCATTTCACACTGCATGTATTTGCATCGAGCACTCCTGCAATTATCAAAAAGCCTACCAGCTATTAACTAATGAGATTAACTATTAAAAACTTAGCTAAGAAGAAATAGAAGAAGGAAAAAAAACCCTTGGGTTAACAATAGGAAAGATTGTGTGAAACCACCTCTGCTTTTCTTTGTGTATATGTAAAAAAATGTATGTATTTATGTATGTATGACGCAGACTATTGGCAAGCAGTGAGGTCACCCCTCTACACCTAAGGCAAAAAACAATTATACTGGTGCAAGCACTTTACCACACACCATCTGTTCAAAACTTTGACTGGGAATTAAAGGAATTACCGGTAAGCCAAACAAGCCCAAAACTAGTCATGCCGAGAGTTCAACTCATCATTTTATATCAGCTCTGCAGAATTTAGCTTAACACACCTTTCTGAAACCCTCTGGTGGTTTTTGGAAGACACTTCCTTGTTCATGGGTGGTGATTCGGGAATGCAGTGGAAGTATTCTACAAAAAGGGACACAAATTTGAAATTAATATTTATCACCCTCACAGAAGTAATTAGTTCTGCTAGTTATTATATAGCAAGGTAGTCTTGAAGTAAATCCAAGCGTTCTGATTGGTTCTTTCTTAGTCAGGATTTTGGCATATGGAGCAATTTCATGGTAACAGTCTTAAGTCATGTATTTTTTTGTTTTGTGCTTACTAACCTAGCGTGCTTGAGCCATACTGGGGAATATTAGCCCTCATGCCATAATGACCTCGGTCCAGTATTCCCCAGTATGGCCCTCACACTTGCTTTGTACAAGGTAACATACCTTATTACATGAAATTTTCGCGGCACATTAATTTCACGATTTTGAGGTTCCCATATTTTGCAACACCTTAATTTTGCGATTTTGCAAAAATTTTTCATTTTGACTCACTTTAATTTCGCGTTTTTGAGTGAAACACGCTTTATTTCTTTGTCAATGTTATTTAACATGTCCCTGAATTTGATCAAACAACTTAATCAACAATGTCCAAATAAACAGAAACGCAACTGATTATGTAAACAGTAACAAGAAAGATGTTCTCATAGTGTCTGCAATGCACAGTTTGTAGTTCATGCTTGAATTCAAGTCACGTTTTTAGTGGTCAATTGACTTCATTATCTATATACATTAAATATTCCTTTCTGCAGACTCCAAAGAGAAAATGTTGCCGTTCAGTTTCACAACTGATGCTGTTTAATTGTTTGCGTAAATGTCTTGATACAGATCAACAGGTGGTAGCACGTCTTTTCCAGAGGCGACAGTAAGAATGGAGGCATCTCCTAAGAACGTTGAAGCACTTGAAAGGTTTAAGCAACTAGTGGAACAGCACTACAAGGAGCCTGTAAATGAACAGTTTGAGGATTGTACAAAAGAAGGGCTACCTGGAGTGGAGACGGAAAGCAGTAGTGATGAAGAGGACCAGAACATTACCACAGAATAGTTCAAAATGATTGTTATAAACGTGTGTAATGGTAATAAAGTGTCTTTTTTAATTATTGACATAATGTGAGTCACTTAATTTTCGCGTCATGTTAATTTTGTGACATTAAATTTTTTTTAAATCGCGAAATTCCGAAATTAACGTGTCGTGAAAATTTCATGTAATAAGGTATGTTGCAGGCCAGCCTGTAATAGTTTAACAACTCATCCAGGTACAGCAGATGTCCATGAAGCACCACATGCAGCAGATTCATGTATGAGTGATGTCTACAGGAGAATCTTTGTTTACAATAATTTCTTTTGCCTCATTAGCACAAGCAATAGAGTTTCTGATAGAGCTACAAAAACATCAGTTCTGAATATTGAAAGGGCACAGCACGATTAACTGTCCCAAGTAATTTGAGCCCGGTGTATTGAATACTTTTGTGTGACACAAGTTTGAAGACTCAAAATTTTACAAAGAATGTATGAGCTCATTAGCGCTTTTGCTGCCCAGAAATTAGGCAGTTTTTGAAAGCCAATTTCTCCTCGAATATTTCATCCAAAGAGCCAAAATTTCACCAATTACCAAGTTTTGCAATGTCTTTAATAGTTTGTAGTCAATTCCTATCTAGTGTGATGCCTTCTCTGCACAAAGTCGTATGTTAATTGGGAAAAATGTAAACAAAGACATCAGCAAAGATTCTCATATAGCATTTGTAGAATTTTCTACAGTCATATTTATGCAATTACTTACATCAAATCTGTACAGATCTCATCTAAGACATGATCCATCTGTTCAATTTCAAAATAACCTAATAACAAAAAGAAAGTGAACTGCTTGATCTTGTGCTTAACCAGCAAAGAACTTCTATTTAACTACTACTGTACACAAGTAGTTGAAAAATACACAGTGATACACTTACTCCCAAAAAATTAAAATCTTAATTTAAGATTTTTCCTCTTACCTCAGCATCAGAACAATACATGTAGCTGACAACTTATGTCAGCTTTAAAGTAAGATTTTAGTTTTACAGAGTATGATTGAGAAAACAATGTCCCACTTCACATTGACTAGACTGCAAGTTCACATTCAATTCTAGTCTTACAGTGATTAGGAGGGTGTTGCAAAGTTTATAAAACATTTTAGCATTTTTGTCTTAACTTCAGAAGCCATACAGTACTAACCAGGCAGAAACATTAGGACAGTCCCACGAGAACCTTGCCTGTCGAGAGAATGTTAAAAAATCAACATACAAAAATACACACAAGAAGGGTGTCAAAATACATGCAAATCTGTGTGTGAATAATAAAGGATGTCTTCCTCCAATTTAAATACCTGCATACGCTAAACTTACACCCGAATGCATGTAACTCCAACTACAACTTAAATTTTGCACGCGTGTAATTACACGCACGTTACACGTATTTTACACCTATACTACTGTACACGCATTTTACACCCACTTTACACACATGTAGGTACTGCACACATTACAGTACAGGCCAAAGGGATTGCAGGTTAATTAAGTGCAATGAGTACCCGTATACCTGTATATCATTATTGGATAGTAGCAATCTAAACACTGATTGTGATATCAAAGTTTGTCCACCAATCAGAGCAAATATCTACTCATGTACACATACACATTATCTCCGTAAAGGGGACTTAATCATTGACAAGCATTAAAGGGCAGGAGAACGCTTCACCACACATTCATGCTATCTTAAGACAATAGAAACACCAAGCTAACCTTGTGTTGCTAGTTCTCTCCAGTTCATCAAGATGGTATACAAGCCGAGCTGCCAACTCGTACCCCACTCTGTCAATACCTGGTTCTTCAAGAGTAACGTCTGGGAGCATCTGTTGGCAATGTCAAATTAAAATAAAATCTTCAGTTGATAAAAATGATGAATGATCAAGCTCCTAATATGAACAATGATGAAACATCAAAATACAGTGGAACCTTGTTAATACTGTCACCAGTGGGCCATGAAGATTTGGCCATATAAACTGGGTGGCCTAAAGGGGTAGGGTCAAATTTCATGACTGGCCTAAATTGAGTGAAGTCATAACAGATATATGATTCACAATTGCACTTCTAAACAACTGTACTTTCATTAGCATCCAGAATGCAGATATGATTCTAAAAACAATTGAAACTTAAATCAGTACATACAATATTAACAAAAAAGGGGGCTGTAATAACAAGGTAACTGCATTGACGAGGTGACCATACAGCGGGGTTCCACTGTACTTACAAATCTTGTATGAACAAGACTGGTCTTCTAGAAGTATGTGTACTTTACATTGTGCAGCCTCATCTTGCAGTCGAAAGAATCAGATATAGTTTTTGGCTATAAATTACATCTAATGATTTAACAAGCTGATGTTTTCCCTCATGCTCACAAGACTACAGAAGCTAATTTCACTACCGGGCCACAAAACTTCTACTTTCATTATTCCTGGCCAGTAGTTGCTCTTCACAAATCACAGTTTTCCTTGAGTTTTGGAGACTGAATTGCTTTTTGTTCAACAAATGATGTCCAAGACAAGTATCTGTTCCCTCTTCAAAACTGAAAGGAGATAACCCTACTTTTTTGTGTATAAAGTACACAAAGATTAGAAAGGTATCAGGCATAAACTTACTCCAATATCTTTAAGATCATCAAGATAACTTTCCACCACAGGGAAGGACTTCCCATCTACGCTGACAACAGGGGCTCCCTCTACTCTGCCACGCACAGGAACAGCAAAGTACATTGAAAAAAGATCACTTTCAATGGTGGCTGACATCAGGATAACCTACAACAACACAAATCAGTATGGTTAATAATGAAAATAACTTTAAAACTAAACAAAATAACCATAAAATAAATTGAAGAAACATTACTTCCAGTGTTTTAGATCCAAAATTTACAATAAATGATTATTCCCCTTGTTGTTGGGGAAAATATCAGTGGCTTGGTAAATCCTAATAAAGCCTTAACTTAATTTAATTTGCAGAAATCAAAGCACGTTACTCTTGAGAATTTGTGCAATGTTTACAAAATATGCCAAGCTGAATTAAGTCACTTCCAGATGGCTGGAAATGTGCTGATAGTAAATCTGAAAAATTTCTTAACTAAAGGTCAAATGGAACTGCAGCAATTTTCTGGAAAATCCATTCAGAAACTGGAGATTATCTTACGACATAGTCCTCTTCTTTAGTTTGGAACAGAATGGCAGAAATTTCCTTGCCATTTGGAACCATTTCCTGACTATCCCAGTTCCCAGTCTTTTTTTTTTTTTGACCCAATACAATATTAAGGAAAATCTTTAAATTGTACATGGCAAACACCATCTCTTTCAGTTGGTTTGCCGATTTTGGAAAAATGCCTACCATTATTCAATGGTCATACCAACTGGTTCACTCTGACAAACAATAAACAGAGACACATACCTGTATAAAATTATGTACTTTTATAATATTATGTAACAAGCATACCTTGACATGCCTTGAGTTTGTTCTCAACAACTTTTTCACCACTAGGAGACAGAAGTCTGAGTCTTGGTCACGCTCATGAACCTGAAAAAATGTGACTGTATATTTAACTGTCAATTATTCCACAAGCTCATGTTGGATATGCAGTGGTAGAATATAGCCAACAAGGCATGCAGCACCAAGTTTGCTAAGATCATCTCATATCCAATAAGTACAAATGGAATAATTGTTTAATTAAAAATGCCCGCAAAATATAGAAAAGTAAAATAAAATAAAAATAAAAATGCCCCAAGAAATTATTCATACAGTTACCAAATTTGTAGAGCATGGTGTAATGGCTCATGTACCATGATGGATAAGCCAATGAAAACTCTCAAATTGCATTATCCACTGATCCAGTGTTTAATAATTTGTATTAATTACATGTATAAGGGATTTCTGAGGATCAAATACTACAACCATTGTTTAAGGGCAATGACCACATGCTTCTTTCCCCAAATGACAATTAAAGATTAGACTCTAGACAGAGATAGAAAACAAGCCAAATTTATTCTTTAGCTGGAGAAAAATTAACGCACCTCATCCAGAAAAACATGGGTGTACTGATTCATATTCTTGGACTGAATTAACCTTTGGAGCAGCACACCAGTCGTGACGTAAGATAAACGGGTGTCCTCGCTGAGACACTTGTCCCTTCCCACCTGGTAACCCACAAGACTACCCAGTGTCCAACCTCTCTCCTGACAAACTCTCTTGGTAATACTTATGGCGGCAATACGTCTTGGTTGAGTTACAATGATGTTACAATAACGTTGGTTCTTAGCATATTCGTCCAGAATATACTGAGGGACCTGAGTTGTTTTGCCACTACCGGTAGCACCTAAATTTGTAATAAAAATAAAATTAACCTAACATCATGAAATATCCTATATAATTTGTACAGACATGTATATTATACATAAATAAAAACTGGAATTGCCAGAGAAATTGGTGCAAGAGGGAGGTGTTGAAACCAAAAAACCCTTCATGAGATATGGATATCATTTTGGAAGAGATGTGGTGTCAACCTGATCTAAATGGCTAGTATGCCAAACTCTAAATTGAGAGACCCAAGTTATAGTTCTGGCTGAGACCACTTTGTATTGTGCTCACAGACAAGACACACCAGGGATAATACTGTAATTATGGAAAGCAACTGACTGACATCTCATCCAGAGTGAAGTAGAACTACACGTACTCCTCTAAAAGTCACTTCATACAATATACACTGAGACTGGAAATACAATACATGTAGCAAGCATTGCCTCATGATGTACATGTACTGTGTATCACTATGTCTGAACAGACTTTACCTAACAAATTTCTTGTATATATACTGACGTACGCTTTTATTCAACCCTATAACACACCTTGTACAATGGTCACTGAATTGCTTTCAACAGTATCAACAATCTGCTGGCGATAAGATGTGATGGGAAGGTCTGGAGAATAGGTGTGATCAAAAGAGTAGTTCTCAAAAATATGCGTAGCCTCCTCCTCTTTCAATGCCGCAGGTATTTCATCAGAAGCCCCTAAAGGTGGGTCAAGTTCAAGTTGTTCCAGTTCATTATAAAGATCTTCCAGCTTAGGACCAGTTGAGCAATACTCCCCAACATATGCAGGTGATGGTAGAGGGCTACAAAAAAATGTTCAAAAAATTAACAAAGCGAATGTGGTTTAGTAATTGTCTGTACTCTTATTGACAACGAGTACGTATCATCACAGTGGTCAAAATGTTGTGGACTCACGAGACGCAGCCAAGTAAGTTCAACCACTGTGATAAAACATATCATTGTCCACAAGAGTACAGACAATGCTATTAAACCACATTCAATTCGTTTTTTTACCACAATATCAATGTCAGAGAAAATGGGGTTTTTCTTTCAGAGTGCGAGCTGAAGAAGGCATTGCATGACACATTGACGTGAGCAGCGTTGTCTGGACTCGTATCGACAATGGCAAATTAGTCAATCAGATCGTGAGATTAGTAGCAATTGTGGTAAAATACTCTATTTACAGTATTGCATTACTTTAAGAATTCAAAACAAGAACATTATTAAATAGTAGAATTAAAAGAGGAAAGCAAACTTTCCTCAGGTCAAAAGGTAATGTTCTAAGAATTTCAGGGAAAACTGATCACCATACCAGGGCCCTCCCTATAATGGCCTATACGGATAGGCTCTACCCAAAAGAGATACCTTTTTCAGGCTTCAGGTATATGAAAGGCAAGGGATTTTGGAAATCTGTCATTAAGTTATTTTTGAAGGGCCTTAAGTAAAAATATGCCAAACAGAGGCACCTTATGACTGTATCATTTCGTTTATTAGGCACCACATGAAAATTCCATTTTGGTAATTTAAGCATACTATGGGTCAGTAATGACACCTTTTTTTCAAATCAAGGTACACGAAAGAGGTACCTTTTCTGTCAAAATGGTATACAAAAGGGTAAGGGGTTGGACCTGGGAGTGGAGACTCTCCATATAGAACTCCCCCCATCAACTGGTAAACCCCATGCAGGCTCTATCAAAATGCACCTTGTGAACAAAACATTCCCATAAAGTAAATGAGACCCTCGCTGGGCTTGTCACCCCTTCATAGGATTGTGTGGCATATCCAAAGTGCTTCTGAATCAGGGCACGATACCTTATCAATAACATTTTCTGTCTACTTAAAATTCTCCAGAAAATGGAGGTGACTGTATTGTTTAGGCAATTTTGTAATACTGGAGAGAATATGTGGAAAAGGCACCAAAAATGCACACATAATAACTATGTGCATGTATTAACAGGGTCTTACATGTAGTTTGGTTCAGCTGTGTATGTTTTGCAGGGAATAATTATGCAGGTTTGTCTGAGGGTAAAATACAGACTGCAGACTGCAAACTTCTTAACTGAATTGTGTTACCATTTCCATCATCAAGAGCTAACCATAAACAGGCTAAATGGTGCGTTGTTCAGGCTAACCTGAGTGATATCCAGGCTAACCAGAGTGCAGACTCCAATTAGCCTGAATAACCCTCTTTGTGGTTAACACTCAATAATGGAAACAACACAATAAATACTTAAAAAGTCTGTAGTCTGCAGTATGCACTTTACCCTCAGTCTGCATTTTATCCCCAGTCTGCAGTCCACAGTCTATGTTTTACACTGACTGGTCTGCAAAGCTGATATATATAGAAAAAAACGGAAATAAATATACCTAAACCACTACTGGGTTTGCAAAGAGATGAAACTGCCCCTAAACGCCTCAACACTCAGTTGGCCTATCACTTCTTCAGCAGCAAGCGAGTTCTACTCAGACAGGTGTTAAATTATTAGAATGTTTACAATGTAAACATAAGACTTATTTAGAATCAGAATTAAGCTTAATATAAAGTTTAGTGTTCCAAAATATAATACCTGTTTAGCCATTCCATTTAACAATCATTACGGTAATTAGAATAATCTTCGGTCAATTCTTAGCTACATATAAGATATATGCTTGAGGCCGACTACAAAAGCTCGAGTTGTCTGAATTCTCACCTTTGCGGATTCTTTTTTGGCAATTTAAACGGCTGCTTGTAGGCGTTATTTCGACTCTGGTCCCAATGTCTCCCTGTTATTTTAACGTCCGTCAGTGCGTTGGTCCTAGAAAGCGGCTTAAGACTGAAGAAGTCTTTTATGGTATCAAGGCTAATGTCTGCCATTTCGTCCCGAACCATTCAAGCCGCCATTTACAATGTTTAGACAAAGCACGCTTTGCAAGACTGACCAATGAAAAGTGCTGTACTATTTGGAAGAACCAATCGTAAAGCTTGATGTAAGTCGTGCGCGCGCCCGGGTTCTGGTCCCCGGGCTATGTTTCTTACAAGGTCCTAACATGTGAAAATTGCTGCGATCGTGGAACTTTGAAAGCGGAAGCGTAAATTTAAATTGTGTTAAGTGTTGTGAAATGCTTCAATCATCATGGATGACTGGCAAACTTGTCCTAGATGTAAAACTACAAAATACAGAAATCCCAAGCTGAAGCTTTTGGTGAATGTTTGTGGCCATAAATTGTACGTTCGTGATCATATATGTTCATCCGACTTATTCTCTCAGCTGATTGCTATGCACTTCTTATAATGCTGGTTCTGAGAACTTGGTAGCTCAATCAAGATAGCATCCATATTAGCTTTCTTGTCTTATGTCGGAGTCACGATGCATTGGCATGGAAAGAGAAATTGGATCTTCATCATTTGTCACTCTAAAATTAACTTAGAAGCAAACTTGATAAGCCAGAGCTTTGGATATAGTTGAGCTCTCATTGATTGTATTGTTTCAACTACAACCAAACAAGGATAAGAGGACACATGGTGACAGAATTATGTATGGCAGTAGCAAAACGTCTCATCAACTCTCCTGAAAATTTGAATTTATTCAAATTTTCATGAGGATAACAGAGAACTGAGAACAGCTGCGAGTTTCATGCCAAATGAAAGCAAGAGTTTGCACTTGACCAGACCTTGAAATTTAGTTAATCAATATTAGTCTTACTTTGGTCCCGAGCCAGATTGCCGATCAAGTTTTGAAGCAAAAAGATCAACCTATCACAATCTTTGGCAATCTTAAAAGTAAATTTAAGTTAGGTCAGCACTGTGCAGCTAATGTAACAAAAATTAACCAAGAATGCTCTCTGTCCAATCAAAATTCATTGATTCTTCTTTCGATGCTATAAAGATGCGAAGGATGCGTGGAGACACTTTTCACAAGACCCTCTGCAGCATGTCCTGAATGTAACACAGCACTGCGACGTAACGACTTCAGGGTCCAACAGTTTGAAGATCTCATTGTTGAGAAGGAGGTGGACATCAGAAAAAGGATTTTGAAGATGTGAGTTATGATCTTCAAGTAAAATACTTAGCAAGTCATTTTATTGTTCTTCATATTTTAAGGGTGGCAAATGGTCCTTTAAAAACAATGGGTCTCGCAAAATTTTGGTCGAATTTGGCGGGTCTCGCAGTTTTGTTTTTTAGTGGCTATGTGCATCTCACAGCCTCAATTTTTGCACAAAGCTGTCTCGGAGGCTAAAAAAGCCCTGAAGTCCGATATGTTTGTTTGTTTTTATAAATGATGTCTGAACATCTTAGAACATGAATGTCTTGTACTCGCATTTAAAACAATTTGAAATCCCAGTCTTGCAATTTGAAATAAGTCAAAATGTTTGGGGCTGGCAAAGTGAAATGCTAGTCTCACCTTCTCTCAAAGTCTCACATTTACCATTCATCACCCCTAATATTATTTTGTGGTATGTTTTTTATATGCAGTTACAACAAGCTTGAGGATGACTTCCAATCAGAATCAGATCCTCTAAGAGCCTACAATGACTATCTGGAAGATGTAGAGAACATAAGTAAGTCCTATGTGTCATTAATGGATACATGATCATATCTGCAGTTCTGCTTTTAAGACATTTTCTTGTAATACTAAAGGCATCATTCTATGGTTGAGTGTCAATCGATACTCTTGATCAACCCTCGATCAACGCTCCATCGACATCTCGATTGACACCTGATCGACACTTGACCAACAACTCAGTCAACAATCGGTCAACACTAGATTAACACTCAATCAACATCTCAATCTACACTTGATTGACAGTCAATCAACAGGTGGTTGATTATTAGTTCGCAGAGTGCTGACCAACTCATATGTATCGATTGACACTCGATGGTGTTTTTGAAAATGAGTCGACTCTTGACCGACTGTTGACTGAGATGTTGATTGAGTGTCAATCGAGTATCATCGGAGATGTTGATCAAGTGTTAATGGGGTTGTGGATGGAGTGTCAATCAAGGGTGGACTGAGGGTATTGATTGACACTTGACTGTGGATACCTTTAGAACACATGATCCAGGTTTCTTTTGGTGTGAGTTTTGAACTTGAGTTAAAAAAATAAAAAATAGTTCACTAAAGGTAGTTAGGGAATTTCCATTGAATTTGACTTTATGTTAACATAGTGGAGCCCTGTTCAGTGGCATAAAAACACTCTGATTAAAGCATTTCCCAGGATGCCTCATCACTGACCCCAGTATGAAAAATTCTCTTACAGTGTCTTTTGTTTTTCAGCTGCTCAGCACTATTTTGTTTATTTTTAAATAATCATTTTCAATCCTGTTCTTTATAGTTTGGAATCTTGCAAATGGTCATGAGGTAGAGGAGACAAAGAAGCAAATTGACAAATACAAAAAAGACAATGAAACCCTAATCAGGAAAAATAATTTCAAACTGGTGAGCATAATGGGCCATTTCCGAGTTCCCTTGTGCCTCTGTTTCAAAACAAGTCCTCATAAAAATTTTCTTTTGAAAATGAGTTTGATCTGCATGAAACTGAACATGCAGACAAAATGCAATTTCACATGAATGGTTTCAAGCAAAGACTCATTTTGGCACAGAAGCAAATGCAAGTGGTCAGTAAATTGTATACATGTACTGTTATACAAAAAAATGACAGTATTTATTAATCTAAGCCCGAGAAGAATGTATTTAATGTATTTGGGATCAACATAAATTCCAGGCTGACACTGTTACACTGTTGGGTTCTAAATGGGCACAATACCTAACTCTCACAATACGTTCTGAATGTTTATGTCAGGCACGGGAAATTTGACAAATGCTTTAGGGAAGAGTAACCAGTAATATGGATTTAAACATCCCTTCTCATGGGTTCTAAATGGGCACAATACTTAACTCTCACAATACCTCCCTAGACGTTTATGTCAGGCACAGGAAATTTGACATACACTTTGGGGAAGAGTAATCTGTAATATGGATTTAAACATCCCTTCTCAGCTCTAGAGAGAGTATACTATGGACACTAGAGTTATTAATTAATTTGCAGAGCTACCAGGCTACAAGAAAGCATTTAACATGTAATCATCCATTACAGATTGATTGTAGTAGATGTAAATTTTATTTCAAATAACGTACTGGAGGCAGTTTTTTTGACATGTACATATTACACAGTGCAGTGGAGTATAATCTTACTCGGGGATATTTCCAAATATTTCCTGGATAATTTGGTGTTTTATTTATTTTTTGTCATGAATTTTATTTAGGGAAGAGAGGAAGCTCTGGTTATGTCCCAAATTGAGGAAGAACAGAAACAGGAAGAGCTGCGCCGAGCACAGGCAGCTTTGCTGGAGAAACAAGAGAAGAATGACAAGAAGAAAGAAAATGAGGAATTTCTCAACCAACTGGTAATCAAGACAAAAACTGTAGATATCAATTTAATCAGGGGAATATTTTTAGGGAAGAGGTGGCCTAGTCAGTGGGGCAAGGGACTCCCAAGTTAAAAGATTACCTGGGGGCAAAATGCCATTATTTTTTGCCAGCAAGGTGTCTTTTAGGGTTGCCCTTGAAGGAATGATTAAAAAGCTGTCGTGTCTGTTTTAAAGTGGTATCTTTTAAGGGTCAAATAAATCTCAAACCATGCCCTGGTTGGTCTCCCATAGGGGTTTGATTAAAATTTTCCAATGATCATGCCTAACCTCTGCACATGGCAGGTCCACTCTGGGAGGTGGCTGTGTAGTTTGTATTTATTTTACAGCTTTATAGTTGATAATCATAGTTGTCCACTTCTTGTCTGCCTGTCCTGGTCAATGGTATTAGTTTGGAATCGACTTCTTAGATAATCAAGTAGAACCAATAGACAATCACTTGTGATTTCATTGAAATGTAACATTATTCCGTGTTACAAATCTATTGTTCAGACATGACATCACAGTTTTCAACAACTTTTTTTCCAGGCAAAAGGAGACCGTCCTCTTGATGACATCATAGCTGAACATGCAAGTAAATTGCAGAAAAAATCTTTGCTGTTCTCCGCAAGCAATACTAAGCTATCTTCAATGCAGAAAGTAAGTCAAGATTTTTTTAAGCAGAAGATAATGTTTAAAATTGAACAGAAAATGCTGTTCATGTTTTGGAGATGATCCAACTACAAGTACCAAAGGCTATGGAGTTGAGATATGTTAAATTTGTATGGAAGTAACATGTTTTCCCATCAGATCCAAAACTCTGAAAAATTTGATGAAACAGGCTACATTACTTGCAAAAAATTTCGGACAATTTTAATTTTGGACACAAAAAGTGTTCAAAAATAAAACTGTCCAAAATTTTAGGTGTTCAAAATATTTACAGTACAGTATAAAATTTTTAAGTAGCTCCAAAACACTTATTTTACTTTATGAAGGGAACACTGTTTGAGATACATAATGCCTTGATAGAATTTGTGTTATTTTCTTGTCAGTGTATCTCTAAAACCTTGAAGGTGCAGTAAAACTATCATTTTGCCGAAATGAGATAAAAAGTGTCCAAAAATTAAACGTCCAATATTCAAAGTCTGATTTTTTTTTGCAAGTAGTGTTTATCAAATTAAAATTAGATGTTTGAAACATGTTTCATGAGGTCAAACTCATCTATATATAGATGAGCTTGGGAACTTGTGCCTAAAGGGTTAGCGGGGAGCCAAAAGCCATAAGCTAAAGGGAGGTTTCCATGGCAACCCTGGAAGCGGGAACCACCCCAAGAAGTAGCTGCTAACTGGCACCGTCACACTGAAAGACATCAGTGGAAACAACTTACCTCACCAATACTTACTGAGAAACCAGCAAACCAAGAGGGAGGAGAGGGAGCAAGAATCAGCAGAGATTCGCTAACACACACTGCAAATGATCTGCAAAGATCTGATCTAACAGAACTGCACATGTAGGGCAGTGAAGCACAAGAGCCCTGCAAATCCCCTGAGGGCCACCCCACAAGTTACGTACTGCCAAAGGAGAAGCCGCTGGCTACATTGGTTCGAGTCTAACTTTGCCTAAATTATATTTAGCCACATTAAAAAAAAAAAAAAAAAAAACATCAGAAAGTTATCATAAGATGTCAAAAGCTAACCGTAGACTTCTAGGATGACATGGCTTATAATTACAAAGCAGCATACTCTAGTTCATGACAATGTGTGTCCTGTTCTCGTACTCCAGGAAACATTTGCTCCCTTGCCAACAGCTGAGGGACCCGCATTTGTGTATGTCGCCCCAGAAGTGATAAACGATGGACCAACTGTTCCTGATATGGAGGTCCTAGCTGCCAGAGGGTGAGTTTTAAACTTGTAGACTGTGGGTGAAATTTGTGCTGTCCATTTTGAATAGCTGATAACTCGTAACTATGTATAGCTGTCAAAACAAAACATAAAGTATGATAGGCGTCTCAGTTTGGTCTGATTGTTATTGTCAAGACGGCTTTCAAAGTGAAGCAGTTTAACTGAGATCTGTTCTATGCAGCTTTTGAACGCTCAAGAGAAGTCAGAAATGCAAGCCTAAAACATACCATTCTGATGACGTAGCGAATGACGTAGCTCTTCAGAGAGACATGCAGCGTCTCTGATTGGATGTTACTTGCGCGCAAAAATTCAGAACAACGAATCAGAGATCTTCACGTATCCGGGATCTCTGTAAAGTTACGTCATTTCGGGTCGAATCTGAGACAAAGGGGGGAAAGAATTTGGCGCAAAGAGGAAAGGCTCTGTTCTCTAGATGAGCGGGCTAAGAGGTGGTCTGTTGTTTTTATTTTTATTAATTTTAACATATTTGCTTTGTGCTAGGTACCTGCGACATGTCCGTAATGCTACAGACAGTGAGAGGGCAGGAGGCTACATATCAGAGCTGGCTTGTGGAAGAGCTATACAGGATGCTTTTTCGGCGCTCTATTTGGGTGCTGAGTTGTAGTTGAACATTTCACAAAACAAGAACAACTCCTGCTTTGTGAAGGAAAACATCGTTGCATTGTTACTTTGTTGGATAGGTAACTTTCATTCAGCGTATCTCCGTTTAGGTGTTGAATGGTCTTGAAAGGCAAGAACATTGGTGACGTTTACGTAGAGCAGTTTCAAATGACTTTTCCTTCAAGTGCTAGTAGAGACCAAAACAATCACGTGGCCAAACCCTGCAGCCAAAAATAATCAAATGAACCAATCAAAACAGAGAACCTGAGGCGATAACAAGCATGGCAAACTGATGTAGCCAGGGAAAGTACTTGATGGAATGCACAGCAGAACTGGCGGAAATTTAAGGCAGGAAAAGTGACGAAAGTCAAATCACGATTTGTTTTCGTTTTGCAGTGACCAAAATGTAAATATCTTTGTGCTGGCTGGTTAGAGCAATAACAGAGCTTATTGTACGCCATAACGAACCAACCAGTTGGTTACTTTTGTATGTTAGCCGAGTAGCGTGCAGCGTCCGTTTTAGGTCAGAGTGGTTAAAAAGCCTTGAAAGATAGACCAACCCCGTAATTTTTTGATGCAATAAATTGAATTGTGTTAAATTGTATTAAAACATACCGAGAACCGAAGCTCCTTTCCTTGACGACATCTCCAGAACGATGGAGGTTTTCCTTTGCTTTCAAACGAATCGAAACGAAACATAAACTGATCCTCCACGAAAACATCCACGCAATGCGCGAATGATATCCGCGGAAGAACTGGGTACAATGTCTAAAAATAACGTAAGAGGAATTACCTTGTGTATAAGGCCTATATGGAGGATGCACTCTCTTATCTTGGTAATCTCTTGGTCTAAGACGAATAATACGTCTGTGACGAAAAATACGTCTAAGAAAAATAATACTTCTAAGACGAATATCAGGTGTAAGACAAATCGGACGTCTCAGACGAAAAATACTTTTAAGACGAACAATAAGTCTAAGCCGAATAATACGTCTTACACGAAAAGTACAGCTAAGACGAATACTACGTCTAAGACGAATAATACGTCTGCGACGAATAATACGCCTCAGACGAAAAATACGTTTAAAACAAATAATACGTCTAAGACGAATAATAGTCTTACAAGAATAAAATGTCTAAGACGAATAATACGTCTCAGACAAATGGCACGTCTAAGGTGAGAAATACGCAACACGAATGATACCTCCCCGACGAAAAATACTTCTAAGACGAATAACACGTCTAAGACGAAAAATACGTCTTAGACTAATAATACGTCTTAGAAGAATAATGCGTCTAAGACGAATAAAATGTCTAAGACCAGTGACTACTGCCGAGCACTGTTTCGTTGTCTGAACTTTGCTCAACGATTTGATTACCGCGCGCTCGGCAGTAGTCGGAAGCTGGGAGGAGCCGCCGAACACTTGATTGACGGTAGCGAAAAACGCATTTGTCGGTTGTGCTTTGAATTTTAGAGTTCGCATGTTATTGGAAGGCACAGTAAAAGTAATGAGCAGAATTTTGAATTGAATGCGGTACATGACTGGTAGCTAGTGATATCAGTAACACTGATACTAAAGTCAACGGTAAACTGCTAAGTATAGGATATGACTATAGCCTTTGGATTTTGTGGCCCAAAAAGAACAAAACTGCCCTTCAACCCACCCCATTCTCCCCAAAAAGAAAGAAAATGACCCCCGCCCCCACCACCATATCTTAGATAATTTCAAGAAATTGTAATGAGTCTGTAATGTTATAGGAGATAGGTAAAGAAGGCACTTCTCCAAGTTTTAGGTCTCTGCGTTTTCCAAACGTCCGACATTCGTCGAAATGTTTTGCGCAAATTTCACAGCCCAGTATGGAGCCGCCACGTAGGTGGAGCTCTGTGCTCCACCACATCCACATGGTAAGCTATTCGGAGGTCGCCATCTTGAAGTGTGAGATAACCCAGGGATTGGCAACCACTTTATGCTGAGTGACCGCGCATCCATTCTTTGAAACGAAACGAACAACCCGAAGTTTTCCATAACCGGCATGGAGTTGAGGGGAAGGGTAGGGAGGGTGGTGCGCTTAAGGGGTCCAGAGGGGAAGAACGTATCAGAACCCGAGAGGTGTCAGATGAGGTGGGGGCACACCCATGTATGGGCTGTACAGGTATGTGCCACGGGATGGGGTAGAGTTTTTGAGGTTTCCGATCCTTAAATAGGGTATCATTCTTCCCCCTGTTGGCATCGTGTTTCTGATGTGATCCTTTGATAAGGTACCTCAATTGTATCAGCTACAATTGCAGTGCGGAATGCCCAGCTTAACGAAAAACAAGTGATCCGTTACATATAAACCAGAACTATTCGTATACGTCCAAGGTTACAGAAACGATATAAAGTTGAGCCGTACACGCTATTCTTGTTTTTTTTCCCCTTCAATAGGGTGTCATTTGGGGGGTTTGGGCTTTAGATTGGTTGTCAGGGTCAGGGTTTAAGACCCTTCACGGCATACACCTATTCAAAATTTACGGAAGTAACACCCCCCCCGGGTGGGGGGTTGAACTAACTTTAATATCCCTTGTGAGGTGGAGCACATGTTTTCATCTCTCATCCTCCCTTCAGATAAATATTAAATCATCCCAGTCCCAGGGAGTCCACTCATTTTAAAACAGAGGCAAAAGGCAACTTGGAAATGGCCTATCAAAACAAAAGCATCTCTCGTTAATGTCACAAACTTGTAACTGTATTTTTATTTGAAAAGTCAAGTTCAACTGAGGATTCAACAAGACCACAAAGGTGACAGCTGAATGAAAACAGACAGCCAGATAGCAAGCAACGGCCAGAAACTAATCAGAAGCTGCAAAGATGAACTATGTATCTCACCCATTATGGGTTTCTAAATAACACAATTGACCACATTGGTTTGGCCCATTGTATGTGGCCCCTTAAATCTTACAATGTGACTTTAAATCCTACAGAAGTGATCTTTTATACAAACACATATTCTGAACATTGATCTTTACACAATGACTGGTTACTCCTTATCAGGTCTGACTATGCCAAAAAACACTGGTTTGAACTTTTCGCTTTTCAAACGTATCATTATAGTTTTGCACATGGTTAACTTTGAAAACTTCAAAATCAAATTAAATCAATGGTAAACTATGCACAATTGACTGCGTACTCTCAGGACTATCCCACAGGAGTATCAGAGCAGTTTCTATTGCAGGAAATACCACAAACCCTAGGAGGATGAGACAGCTGACATCTCAGGCTGTGGCTTCCTCAGTGATAAGATCAATGCATTTCAACCACATAAAATAATCAACACTCCACATAATGTACTCAAAAAAACTCCACAGCAAACTTTTGTATTGATTATGAGGCATTTTTGTACTTAAATATAAAGATCTACAAACTGAATGATGGAATTCTCCTTCTTCACTGCTAGACCCAGGGTACTAGAACCTTTAGTGCCTATGCAAAGCCAAACTCCGCACGCAGTCTCAAGATCTTAAAATAATTAGCCATGATTTTTTAAGTTCACCATTTTTGTTTTGTCTTACATGTAATCTTGGCTATCTTTGCTGCATGTACTTTTCAGTTAATTTACCAGCTCGTTATTTTTTTTTGTAGATGCACTGCAATCATCTTGATATTCTCTTTAATTTAAGGAAAATATCACAGAAGTCATGCACAAAAATGATCAAACACAGCATGACTCAGCCCTCTATAATCACGGTAAACAGGAAATATATGAGCAAACAAAATCTACTACGATATAACATATAATAGACATGCTCTAACTGTGTAGAGCTTTCTTAGCTACACTTACAGCAGGTAGCCTGGTTTAAGTTAAAAAAGACATCCACACAATAATTGCTCACATCTCTAATCCAAGTGCTTTTCTAAACATAGCTTAAGCTATTTTGTTTACAACTGTAGTGTGGAGAGAATTCAACTGTGTGGTCCACCTGTCCAGACCGTGGAATCTTTCAACACTCTGTCCTGTTCTGTTCAGTTCCAAAAGTTGATTGACCTGGTCGATGCGGCCGTGAATAGTATTGTCAAGAATGCACGACACAAGGAGGCTTTCCACCTCTTCTGTATCAATATTCAACTCTTTGGAGATAAATGGAATATGAATACGGGTGTACGGCTTGATCAGTTTGATAAGCACTTGTGTCCGGATGTTCCTCAAGAGATCCTCAATGTGTTCCCTTATGAATGGATCATCCATAATGTTCTTGCGGTTGGTTTTGAGAATCTTTTCAAATTCATTAATGTCATCATTCTGATAAGCACTAACAAGATTTGTCATGGCTAGAATCTCAGGATCGTTTTTGTAGGGTTTTGCCTCTTGCGAATCAAATGGATTAATCCCAGACTTCATTAGCATGTTGGCCAATACCAAATACTTTAGGCATGTTGTGCGCCTCCCACTTCCAGATTCATCATAGTTCTTGAAAGCTTCAAAGAAATCAGTGTGAGCTAGGTCATAGTCGCCTTCTCGCAAGTGCATCTTCCCACCGCACTCTCTAATCACCCCCATTATGAGAGGATGGGGAATGGCTGACTTGATGTGAAGTGACTGCTCATACAAAGCTTTGAGCTTCTTGTTATTTTTCTGTGCAGTGTACATCTGTATCTCGAGAGCATAAATTTCCAGAAGTTGGGTGCCCTTCTTGAGGTCATCCTCACCATCGTCCGTCTGACAAGACTGATGCAGCTGTTTTAGGATCTTTGCTAGTTTGGTAAACTCTCCTCGATCAAAGTACAACTTTCCCAGCTTTGTGTTTGTCTTAAACCACAGCCTGTCATTCTTGGCATCCTTCAAAGCTTCCAGTGTTGTCTCGTAAAAATTCTGCAGCAGCTCCATTTGCTTTGAAGTAGAGATGTAATCCAAGATGGAGTTGATGGACTTTTCAGAGTGGTTTCGTGTGACGGCACTCTTTATGTATGTGAGTAGCTGTTGATATCTGGTCATCATCTCCTCGTAATGACCTAGTTTGAAGTTGATTTTGATCATTTGTTTCAGAGCCTTAAAACCCCATTCCCCCTTTTCTGTCTCCAGGTCCAACACCTTCTGGAAGCTCTGTAATGATGAATTAGGATCATCTTCCTTCAGAGCTTTGGAGTTGTAGTATTGGTTTTCCAAATCCACGTCTGGCTCTGATGCACTGTCCTCCGAGTACTCCAGGTCATAATCCTCTTCATCATCACACATGAAATCATCATCCATGTCCGACATCTTGAAATGACGCTGCAGTACTGTGGCGAAACCAAAGTCGATCAGCAACATTCAATGCAAAGCGTATTTTAGTTGGTTTGGTCCCTTTCTCCCCCCCCCCCCCCCCCCCCGAAATAGATAATTAATTTGAAGGACCTACAGCTGTAAGTCAATATTTCAAGGAAACTTTACTGATTGCTGAAATGTTTTTGCTGGTTAGTATCATAGCAAAATCATAATTTGTGTTAGTTTTGAGTGTTTTCACCAATAACACAACAAGAAAAGCAAATGGGATGACAACTGTAATCAGTTACATGAGCCAGAATTCGAGTTGTGCAGGTAAATTTTGATCAAGGGAAAAGGTAAGGAAACAAAATTTAGTCCAAATTAGCGGGGAATTTGAGTTATCCAAGTGGAGGTTAACTGAGTTTAAATGACTGAAAAGTGGAGTCAGATCCAAGGGAAAGGGGAATTAGTTTCAGTTAGCGGGGGAGTTCAAGTTATTCAAGTTCAAGTTACCAGAGTTCTACTGTATTTTTGATTTTTTCACTTTTTACAGCATGGCCTAACCACTTAGCATGAATAGCATTTGCTATTTCTCAGTGACTGTGATCTCTATATCTGCAAATACTCAGCCTAGAATCAATTTATTTTTCTTACATGTAAATCTTCAGAGCACAAATAAAGATTTGTATTGTTATCCTTGTTGTAATATGTCACATAATTTATTATACTTACAGTAAATGGAGTGTGGAGTTCTTTTCTGTTGTCAGTTAGTGATACAAGCTGGAGAGATAAAATTCAGCACAAGGGTGAAAAATTGACTACAGCCTAGGGCACAAAGTCACTCTAACAAATTTCATAACTCTCAAGTCAGACTATGCATTTCAACAAAATAGTTCTGTCCCGAAAGATGGTTGAATTAATGCAGTTCATCACACTTGAGGCTTTTGGTGAAGAAACAACATGACAAGTAAAAGATGTTCTTCAGAAGAAGTTTCTAAGACTCCATGAAAAAACAAAATTAAAAACGTTGCACCATCACAGGTAATTTACAACCCTCAAAGCCTTTGAAAACTATGACAAAACAATCTTAGCAGATTTTTTCAGCAATGATTTATACTTAGGAGAGAAATGAACAAACAAGGATGTAAATTAAGTTAACACTTGCAGTACTGCAGTTTGAGATTTAAACCACAATGTCCAAACCCTTTCTGGGGAGGAAAAAAAAATCTACTTGCCCAGAAGGCCTGTACATTACAGTTTTCACTTGCCCCACTTAAATATGACTTGCTAATAGGGCAGACAAAAGTGTGATCAGAGGACGAATACACACAAAGTAAGCTTCGATTTTCAATTAATCAATGCTTCCAACTCAATTTCACTCACCCAGACCAACCAACCCTCGATGAAAGGAAATCTGAAGATTCTATAAAAAGTAGTGAGATTCTACTTTTTCCAGATAAACAATTAATGAATCCTTGTTTTTGCCATTTTTGCCGATTGCAATGGTGTTCACATGCTGCAAATGTCGCATGAACTTGCAAAGGCTACAAGGAAAGTCAACATAGAATTGAGATCCAGTTAATAATTAACTTTTGCCTCCAAAAACAGTAAACACAAGCACAAATCAAACAGTATGGTGCAAATTATTTAAAAATGCAATGGTAGGCAAGTAAAATTTTCTTCTATATTATCATATTATTTTTTGGCACTAGCATTCCTCATTAATTTTCCTTTTTATTCTTCAACAAGGTAATATGTCAGAATTTTCCCCAAAAACCATATGATTGGGAGTCTTGTCGTGAGGCCGTGAGAAAAGGTTAAAACTAGCAGCAGAATTGTGAGAGTTGGCAGGTTTGCTCATTTTGCAGTCTTGAGTTTGGAAATAGTTTCTGAGTGGAAATTATCATTCACCAAGCAATAATAATTATTATTTCACTTGGCCTACAAACCACCAAGCACTTACTTTCACTTGCACAAGAGAAACAATTCACTAGATCAGGACAATTGGTTGTGGATTTTTTTCCTGCCCCGCCTTTCAGCATGCGAAGATAATCAGTCTTCTAATAATCATTTTTACTAACCCCCCTCTCCCGACAAAAAAAATCTTCCCACTACCAGGATTATTGTTACTGATTTAAGTAAATTTTACATGATATTTTGATATCTTGCTGTACTTTTCTCAAGTTTTACATAAAAAAAAAACTTCACTTTCCCATCAGAAAAGGAAAGGATAGACTACATTAGCCCGAAAACAAAATGCAAGGCCCCAGACTATTCAACTTGTCTTTCTTTGTATACTATCCTTAGGTTTTGGTATACTAGAAAATTGGAGATGAAAGAATTTTATCCACATTATCTTTATTTGAAAGCTTCTGGAGAGCTAAGGGATATTTAAATTTCAAAATAGCCATAGAAACTGAAGTTACAAAAGGTCAAACAATTATTCTTCTTCAACAGAACGTTTTGTTATGCGCCCGCAAAGGACTGTGGGAGGAGAGGAGTACCAACCAGGATGGTCGCCATGTTTAACCGGAAAATGTAACTTTTTCGTAGTTTTAACTGTAGTGTACTTACCCAAATTCATTCAGCATGAAGAACAAGCCATAAAACCTATGTAATAAAATGAAAGCTTCCTTGAGCTTTAATGTATTATCATAAAATCGGCGAGACTGGAAGTTTCAAATTTAACAGTCAGATTCACGGCATTCCAACATCAAAATTATGTCCCAAAAGATGGTATCGATAAATGCATTTCAACAAATTCAAATACAATACAGTTGAGATAATGGCTTCCAGCAGGCAAGTTACTCACATTGAAAAGCTCTAGCACTCCACCAGAGGAACAACAAAGAAACTGCCCCCCTCGCAAATGTGCTGCGTCGCCCGTCACCCACTTACATGTGGAGGTAAGGATAAAGCCTGGGGACGAGAAACGGTATCGAGGCCACATGCAAAAGAGGCTGAGAACAATGCGCGGGAAAATCAATGAAATAACTGAAAAGATGAACTAAAACAAAGGACGGTCAAGCGATGGCTACGATCACATCTCTACCGGACTCCGTTATAATCCAAATTCTTTCTCATCTCGATTATCCTCGTCTTATCCGATGTACAAGAGTATGTACGAGATGGCACAGGCTCTGCTACGATCCCAGCTTGTGGAAAACGGTTGATATTTGGCAGAAACACGCTTCGAAAGTAGCAGCTGACACCATATCAAGGATCATACCTCGTAAGACAAATCTAATTTCAAGCGTTAATTTGACGAAATGTGCAAGCATTAAAGATGAGTCCTTGCAGCATATCTCAGTGCACTGTCCAAACTTGAAAAATCTTTACCTAAATGGATGTAACTTAATCACGGATCATGGCATTTTCGCTTTGGCGCGTAATTGTGGTGCTCTCGAAACGGTTTCGATTCCTTTGAGGAACATTTCCGACAAAGCGCTTTCGAGTTTGGTGAAAAATAACCCTGGAGTGAGAAAACTGTACGCTTACTCTATCGCAGTCACAGAAAATACCATCAAGGTCATTTCGACGGGATGTCCTGAGCTTGAAAAACTGATTGTCTACGAAGCTTCGTTGGAAGACGAACAACGCAGTTACGCTGATGTCTTGACCGATCAAATGGTTCGATACCTGGCAAGTGGATGCCGAAAACTAAGAAAGCTCACCCTAAGGTACAACCAAGTTCTTGTGACAGACAAAAGTTTGGCATCGTTGGCAAAAAGATGCCGAAAACTAGAATCTTTCGTGATCGATTATTGCGACAAAGACGGCGGCATCACGGATTTTGGAGTTTGTACAATCGCTCAATTATGCCGAAATTTAAAATGCTTGAACATTTCGAACGGTGTAATAACAGACGTGTCGTTGATCGTGATCGCCGATCACCTGCCTTGCCTCGAGGATTTGTCTCTAGAATTTAGCGAAGTTACCGATGTTGGCGTTTATGCTCTTATGAATAGATGCGAAAAACTGGCTAGGCTTATTGTCCATAATTCGGACAGTATGGAAACAGGTATCACGGACAACGCTGCCTGCGTGATCGCAAATTATGCGAGCGACGATTTTCGATCTTTGGGCCTTGGATTTGCCGACATAACAGACGAAGGACTAAGGACGATCTGCTTCAACGTGGAGCTTTCGTTTCTGTCTATCAATGGATGTAGCAAGCTCACGTATGAAGGCCTGAAATCATGCTTTTGTTATCTGGATTGCTTGTGGAATTTGGATATATCTTTCACGGACATTGTTAATGGAGATGAACAGCTGTTGGAGCTGGGCCGCTCGCTTCCGTGTTTAGAAACACTCGACATCACGGACTGTTTCAGTGTTTCACAAGAAAGCGTCAAGCTTTTCAAAGAAAAATTTCCTCATTGCAAAGTTAATATGTAGAAAGTAAAACCGGAGATCAGTTGAACCACCTTTTTCGACCTGCGCATAAAAATTTCCATTTTCATTGCGGAAGAAATAGGCTTCTTTGCCTCGATATAGTACAACTCATATTTCTTTAAGTCTGAATTCGCAACAGAAGTTCAAAAGTCTCTAGATTCAATTAAAATTTGACTCTTATTTGGCAGAGCAAAAGTTATAAAACGTTTCCTTTGTTAGCTGATAGCTTAGCTGTTTCATACATGAATAAAAATCAAAATACAATGCGTCAAAATGACTGCAATATTTCATTTATGAAAAGGCAGAAGGCGATTACCAGTACAAATTAAGGGTGAAAAGGAAAATATCTTTAATATTTATTATCTGGAAAATACTTTCTTTCCACGCTTTGCTGAAGCAAAATACCTTTCCTAATATGGAATTTATTTATACTTAACAAGTTGCTGTCAAGGTTAACTTATTGTTACAAAAGAATCTGAAAATAAATTTAAATGTAGAAAGATTATGAATGTGAACCTTAATTTTCTCTGTAGAAGTTAAGAGCAAAAAAAAATTTTGTGATATATTTCACCAGCTTTCACCTTTGCCCATGTTATTTTAGGTCACCCGCTTACCTTTCGAAAAACTACTCGCTGATATGTAAATATCTGTGTTATTATGCAGATATTTTGCAGGTAGATAATGACTTTTTGTTCACAACAGGTAAACTATGATGTATGTTTGGTTAGCTGCTGCTGTTATGGGCATGCATTAAGGCAGTATTTTTTGTGTTGTTAATAATGAACATTTCTTAGTTAAACAGAACCTGTTGTTTGCAAGGGGTGCTCTTACGAAATAAGGTGAGGTTCAACAGTGTAATCAAACAGAAACTCTTGTTTTCTAAACCAAAAGGCAAACTGTTTGAAGAGCTTAGGGTTACATGAAATGCAAGACCTTTATGACACAAACAAATGTTTTTAATGTTGAAACTTTGTTTGAGCCACAGTTGGCATCATTAGTTTATGTGTAGCATGGTTTTATATTTGTTTTGGTCTATTTGAAATTGTTGTATCTTACTTCCTTTCAAAAAAGACGCCCAAGATATTTACGCTTTAGTCTTGATTGATATTATGGCATTGTCCTGGGTATTTTTTGATTAACATATTTACAGATTGAGCTTAATAAAGGATTTACAAAGATAAAAGATTTTTATTTTTATTTTTTTCTTTCTAGCTAATAGACTGATGGACACTTTTCAGCTACTGCTGCCTAAGACAGACATAGTGGCTAGAACACAAGTATGGTGGTGTTCGCTGTAATTCAAATTTTTCCCTGTATGATCTTATCTTTTCACACTGCAAATTAATGCAGATCAGGTGGTGAACAAAACACTATGCTAGCATTTGGAACAAAGTCTTAGTTTCAGTATTACTCTGATCAAAAGAGGAAGTCACATTCTTAGGGGAAGAATTTATTAGCCAGTTGGAACATATCCTTGTTTAGAGATAGGAAGTGAGACTTTTCAAAAGGAATTGAAAAAGATGAATAGGTGAAACACTAATGTTTGCTTTAATGGCATTTCCACCCACAGACCTTCTTGTCATCTTGCCACCAGTTAACTTCCTCTTGAAAAGCTAAAAGCAACTTCTGTTTCCGAGCATTTTGCATTTTCAAGTGAGAACGACAGGTGGCAACATTCAGTTAAAAAATACCTGAAAGCAGCTGGGGAGAAAGGAAAGGCTTTTAAAATATTAACAGCAATAAAGGAAAAACTATATGATAACAGATCAACTACCACAATTAAACTGAAGAAAGAATAATTAATGCTTAATGATTTGAGTTATTCAAAGAGATCATTTATCATTTACAGTTGAATCCCCATTTCTTGAACCATTCATTTTTTGAACCTCTGATAATTCAAACCCAAAAGTTGTTCCCTCCAGTCAGTCAAATACTGTAATCTTACCCCCGATTTCTTGAACCACCAATTCTTCAAATCAATTTTTGTTTCCCTTAGAGGGTTGAAAAATCGGGATTCCATGGAATGTGAAACTGAAAATTATTGTAATTGCCACTCTTTCTTAATTAGAACAGTTTTTGATTGCTAAGCAATTTTTTAAGTTACCTAGTTCACAAAATTATTTTTAAGACAGTGGGATAAAGTAGAATAAAGCCCACCTTATACTCATGTTCTTTTGTCATGGCAGCCACTTTCTTATCACCTAAAGAGAAGCTTAGTCATTAATTGTTGCTTATATGTATAAACAGATTTTAGAACCTCACATCTAGGTGGGAAGATTAACTGGGTTCCACAGTATTCAAAAACCGTACAGCTAGACACCAAAGGGCAGAGTTGAATTCTCAGTTTAACATGTGTATTATAAAGGGTACGATTACATGATATTCATTAAAATTTCTTGAGGAGGTAATTAGGAGAGGTTTGATTGTACAATTTATCCTGGAATCTTACACTCATGGGAAGTGAAAAACAGTGGAGATGAGGGAGTTTAAGATAGTAAAGTTGTACTGTATTATTCACAGTAGTAAGTCTGAGGGCCTCTTCATATGAGCTTGTTTACCAAGATCTTGCCTCACTCTGGTTTCCTTTGTTAAAATTTTGATGTGTTCTTATAAGGTGGGCCAGTCTGGTTACTGAGGCCTTGGTTTCTACAACCAAGATCTCAGCAACCAGGATGAAAATTTTCCCATATGAACACTCAAGCCCTGGTAGCTGGGACAGAAGTTTTTTGACAGAGTAGCTTCGCTTTCACAATATAATCCCAAAATTATAGAAAACTATAGACTGAAATAAACATAAAATGCCACAAAAATTCACATGTACCCTTACCACATCTGTAGAGTATGGTGTAATGGCTCATAACCCATGATGGCTAAGCCAATGAAAACTCTCAAATTGCATTACCCAAAGATCCAGTTTTTAATAGTAACCAATAAGAGATCAAGACATGAGATCCATGCGTCTGTACTCCAATAGATCATAAGTAAGAACCAATCAAAATGAGACAATAATTCTACATACATTTTGTATTTAAGCTTATGTAAGGCTGAACGTGCAAGCACAATGCGTTATTTTGACAGAAAACAGTAGCAGTTTGCCCCGATAACAATAACAGCACTCATTTTTCTGAGATGAATACCCTAGATAGAGCAAAGGAAAAATAAACAAAAGAGCTCTGGGATCTAGATCTGGACCCGGGATCTTGGCGAGCGTGAAATAAAGAGTTTAACAGGAGTTTTGCTGAAGTTGGCTCTTAAAAACAAAAAAGGCAGTATAAAAATTCCCACTGAATAAGCAAAAGTCAACGCCTATTGAAACGAGCCTAAAACCGTGTTAACGACTACAAACCTTGCACGACAGACTTGGAGAGCAACAAGATCGACTAAGGACTTTTAATAGCCACGACTTTGAAAACATATGCTGCCTGATTGGGTGCGTTCCTTTGGAATGATCTGGATCAAGATCAGACCAGAGTGGATTCATCGATCCCTTTGATGCAGTATGATCGATATGAGTGATCTGGGATTCAGATCACACCAAAGGAAGTTGCGAAAGATTCTCCATGTTGCCATCCCATGATGCTCCCCTTCCTTCGAGCTGTTTTTATGAGGCGCGGCTGCATAGCACTTTCTCTCCTGTTGCACGCTCGAGGAAGAAAACGTGAAAGTCTGAAAACTTAACCATGTCTCGCAAAAGAAAGGTTGTCGCAGACGAGGATGAAGATCCAACGAAGATCGAATTCGAAACATCAGAAGAAGTTGACGTTGTACCAACGTTCGACCAGCTAAAACTTCGCGAAGATTTGCTTCGAGGAGTTTACGCTTACGGTAAGTGTGGTGTTGGCTAATGACGCCATGAAACTTGGCATGTGTTTAGACATTGTGCAGTCGTTTAGGAGTGATTTTATTCCGTTCTAGGTTTCGAAAAACCATCGGCAATTCAACAGCGTGCTATTAAACCGATTGTGAAAGGAAGAGATGTGATTGCACAGTGAGTTTATCCATTTCATCTGACTTCTTATAAATGTTTATTTTGAATACATTTGTTAGCTTTAGTCTGTAAACTACAGAAACCTGATTTCTTGTTTCCATGTTAGTTTGTTCCCTTATTTCATGGTGCAGTTTGTAAACAGTGTCAACAACTGTATGTAGATATAGTATATACATTAACGCTTTGATTTAAAAGTAGAGGACAAAATCTTTTGCCTGATCTGTAACTGCTCTGACTGATTACTTGGTAATTTTTGTATATAGTAGAATTGCCGCCCGGGATAAATTTGCTAAGACCCGAGGTCATTGCTACAAGCCTAAAGTGTTGATCCCAATAAGTAGTCAAGGCTTTTTCTTCAAGTCTGGATACAAACTGCTTTATATGTACATGTAGGCTTGTGGGAAAACAAAATGCTCCAGATTTAAAGCTCAAGTCAACTCCAGGTTGTGGCAAGATAAGAGAAATCTTATAGAAAACCATTTTCGTTGAAAACTGTGCCAAAGTTGTCTGCCGATCAGTGGCAGTAGTGGATCAATTTATCATATGTAACATGTGATCATCCTTTTTTACATGAAGATGAAGCTACTTGCATTTTTCTGATGTTGGGCCACGTCAGTCTGCAATGATGAATTACAGTTACATGTTTAAATGTAAGAATTGTTATGTTTGAGCAATACATGATTGTTCATAGCCATCTTATATCATTCTAGAGCTCAATCTGGAACAGGAAAGACGGCTACTCTCTCCATCTCAGTGCTTCAGTCAATAGATATTCAGGTTTGTTAATTGCTTGTAAACAAGGTTTAAGTTTAAGGTACATGTACTTTGCAACATACAAAGAAAAGAAAGGAAAAAGAGGGCAAGGGAAAACTTAATTCGCATTCTAAGGACACTCTCTTTTTGTTAAGTCAGGAGCTTAAGTGTATAGTATATTACATAGAGAGGTTTGCTGTGGGTATTTATAACAGATTTGAAGAGACTATTGTTAAAACAATAATTCTGGATGTTTTACAGTGACAATTTACCCATGATATTGTATGCAACAACAAAAATGACAAGTTTTGTCTTAACAAATAGCAAAACTCTAATTTATAAGTTTATATTTTTATTAGCGATCTGATATTTTTTGATCATGGATTAAGGGTCTGCTTTGTTTTCAAACTTGAAACAGCTCTCAGTTGTTGGTGGGATCTCGGAACACCCAGCATTCATGTACTTGTGCGATGGATACTCACAAATAATTTAATTTTCCTTATTACCAACAGACAAGAGAAACACAGGCCTTGATCCTATCACCAACACGCGAACTTGCCCAGCAAATTCAGAAGGTGAACTTGAAGTTGTTTTATGTAGTACCGGTATTTTTTATTTCATAGGCTTGAGGCTTCTCTTTCTGAGAGGATGAAGTTATGTAGTTTGTTCATGTAACACATTTGAAAAGAAGTGAGATGAATATGGATTAACTAGTCAGTGGGAGGTGATGAACTTGTACTGTACAGTGTAGCTTGATGACTTCACCTCCAAATACCCAAGACTGATCGACATCTACATCCTCTTAACAACATCAATGCATTCTCAAGCAGAAAGGTTATGACAATCTACATGTAGAAGTTATCAACTAGGGAATAAATTTTCTTGATATACCACCAAATGCTCACTGCTAATATCATTTGTGACAGTCAGTAAGGTGATTGAATTAAAATTTGGAGTTGGCATAGTTGATCCTCACTATCCATCAGTCTAAATACATGTACATAATACTGCTGCTTTTACTCATTTATCTTCAGGCAGTTCACATTAGTGTTGGCTTGGAATTTCTTCACTTAGTGATTGATTAAGAAACTTGCACCATTTCCTTAACCAATTAGACCAAACCATTTATGTCTCTTTCACATACATTTTTCCATGCTTCAAGTTTTGATTGGTTCACTGATTGTCTACGTCCTTTGTAATTGACCAAAGTCATTATTTTGGTTTTGGTTTTACAGCTTTCATTTCAAAATTGTTCTTATTCTAAAGTTCTCCAGTGTGATGAAGTGCATTAGTTCAAACCATCTTTCGGGACAGAACTATTTTGTTGAAATGCATATTCTGACTTGAGAGTGCACAAGTGATCAATCACCTAAAGTGTGTTTGAGCACAGTCTGTTTTGTAAGCAACACAATTTGTTTCTCCAGTTGTCATTACTTAGTCAGCACTACAATATAATATTTATTGTTTACAGATTGAGCTTGAAATCAAATCACCTCTGCTAAAACTGTTCCAATCCTTGAAATGAGATGGTTCAGAGTCAAAACCTCTTATTGAACAAGAGCATATATCTAAAAGTGGGACTGAGACTATGACTCACTGACTATTCATTCATAGAAAACAAGGGCAAGACTTGGTAGTTTAGGGGTGCAAAAAATTTCCTTTGGAATGATCTGCATCGGACTCAATCATCCAAGACTAATATTGAATCACGATGCCTCAAAGGAACCGATGAATCAATTCTGGGCAATGATTTATCAACTGTGCATTCATCCAAAAAGGAATGTACCCTAATTGTTTTGTCAGAGTATAATCCGAAATTTATAACTTTGTATTATTTTCAAGCCAAAACTCATTTATTTAGAACAGTGTACCTTTGAAGCACATTGTGTTACAATGACTGCATGATCATGTTCTACCAGGGAATAGATTTTAATGGGAAAACCAATCAGTATCAAACTTTTCCAATAGAACAAGTCAGGTGTCTACTGCATGTAATTTGTGTTAAAGTTCAAGTGAAGGCTCGTGATAGTCATTATCATCGATTTTTAACAGGTTATTCTTGCTCTTGGTGATTACATGAGCATTCAGTGCCATGCATGTATTGGAGGAACAAATGTTGGAGAAGACATTAGAAAACTTGATTATGGACAGCATGTTGTATCGGGAACACCTGGCAGAGTCTTTGGTAAGGTGTTCATGGCCTTGTTTCCAACTTTACTTGACTGTCCGTTTGTTTGTTTTTTCAGGTACAACTTGTAAATTTGTTTCTAATTTATGCATCTAAAGGTTTACTTTATATAGTTTTGTAGTTGCATTCCTTTGGGATGATCCGGATCAGGATCAATGATCTAGTAAGAGCATTCAGATCATAGTGTGTCAAAGTTACGGACAAATTAGTTACCAACAGTGAATTCATTGGCTCCGTTGATGCACCATGATTGGTGTGATCTTGGAGCACTGACCCTGATCTGGATCATCCTAAAGGAAAGCACCTGAAGGCAATTTCCCTTCTTTGATTAATACTTTAATGTAAGTGATTATTTTGTTTTTCACTACAGACATGATCAGGAGAAGAAGCTTACGAACCCGAGCAATAAAACTGTTAGTGCTGGATGAGGCAGATGAAATGCTAAACAAAGGTACGCATGGAAGCAATGGTCAACTTCTGTTCTCTGAACTTAACAATTTCCTACTTGTAAACTTGCGGCTCTTTTGCCCCACTGGGGGCCATAAGGACTGATGATGATGATGAACCAAGTCTTGACATGTTAATCGCATATTTTCTTTTTCAGGTTTCAAGGAGCAGATCTATGATGTATACAGATATCTTCCCCCAGCAACACAGGCAAGTTACACTGCGCTCTGCAGGGATGTGTTTAGTAGAAAGGAATTGTGATCAATTGTTGTTCTGTTATGTCACCCTGTGAGAGTCTAATGCAAACATCTCTGTCTGTAGTTTCCCTTGTCATCTTGGCCTCTTCTGCTTTTTAACTTTATGTTCTGAGATTGGACATTTAGTTCACTACAGTACTCTTTAACCTTTGAATGTTGTGTTATCAGATGCCCCATATACATGTAGCTTTTAAAGATGATATGCCATGCAAACAAATGGCATACTGGTTCACAAATATTTGTATTGTTGATCATTGTTACCGTTGTATTCATATTCAGGTTGTTCTTCTGAGTGCGACCCTACCACATGATATCCTAGAAATGACAGAAAAGTTCATGACGGACCCTATTAGGATTCTTGTCAAACGGTGAGTTCCTGTTGGACATTTATTACTAGCGAGCCTTAGCTAGCCTTCCTTTCTTAAAATTTAAGAAATGAAGTGATCTAAGTAATTTGGCACAACCCATACTAATGAACTTTGTTTGTCTTAGTGATGAGTTGACATTGGAAGGGATAAAGCAGTTCTTTGTGGCTGTGGAACGGGAAGAATGGAAGTTTGATACCTTGTGTGATTTGTATGACACTCTCACCATAACACAGGCTGTCATTTTCTGCAACACCAAGAGAAAGGTTGGTCTGGTTAGATTTTATAAAAATTGTTCTTAAATTTGGTTATTGTTTGCTCCCTGCATTACTATTATATTCAATTTATCTACTTTAATGAGAATTTAACAAAAGAATGTTGTTTAGGTGGACTGGCTTGCAGAGAAGATGTTGGAAGCTAACTTCACTGTTTCGTCGATGCATGGTGACATGCCACAGAAAGAAAGAGATGCCATCATGAAAGATTTCAGAACAGGGCAGAGGTACATATATACAATTAAATATCTAATCTTTCACCATAACGAAATTATGTAAATTTTTATACTTTGGTTTTTTAATTGGGCCGATTATTTGTTTGAAATGAGTTGTACTTTGGCAGCACGCAAAGAGAGTCATGTCTGATAGCCTAGTGCTTGTAGACTTTTCTGTCGGGCTGGTAGATTGGAATTCTATCCTTCACGATGGGTATTGTAACAGATCAAATAATGGTATGATTTTAGTTTTAGCTTTTCACTGAGTATTGTGTTATTTGGAGAATTTTTAGGCCAGTGAAAATGATGTGACTGTTGGGCTAGTACAAATATGTTGTTTGCTGTTTGGGAGGACCCTTGTGGGAAAAACTGTGCCCAAGGTCTTGAGTGCAGCCCTCAACCTACGACTCAGGCCATACTCAGGACCAAGTGCACAGTTTTTCCCAGTACAAACCAACCAGGGTGGGCAAATAACAATTTTTTTTCTCCATGATATTGCTTTGAAAGCAGCTTTTGTCTTCAAATTGACATTTATTTGGAGAGTTGAAAGTAGTTCTTGATTGCTAGCTGCCATTTTGCCCATTTCTGACCTGCCATGTTGTTCTGTTTCTGCCTCAGTCGAGTGTTGATATCAACAGATGTGTGGGCCAGAGGTATTGATGTCCAACAAGTGTCTCTGGTTATCAACTATGACCTTCCAAACAATCGTGAATTGTACATTCACAGGTATGTGTACTGCTTGTGATCTCCTGTGCCCCAGGTTTTGCATTTAAGGCCATGGTTTGTCATGTGTGAAAACAGGGTTTGACCAGATAATACTGAACAATTTGCAATTTTGATTCCAAAGCAGTGGCGTATCTAGGGGAGGGGCCCAGGGGGCCTGGCCCCCCCTTATTTTGGGTAAAAAAAGGAAAATCACAGAAGGAAGAAAAGCTGGCAGGGCAATCAAACCCTCCCCCCCTAGCTCAAGGTCTGGATCTACCACTGCAAAGTTATTTAATAGGCCATATCCGAGTTACCTTGTGCCTCTGCTTCAAAAGGAATTGTCATGCAAAACCTTTCATATGAAAGTGATTTGCATGAGAGGAAGCTCATTTTCATATTGAATGGTTTTGCACGAAGACTCGTTTTGACATGAGGCAAAAGGCAACTCGGAAATGGCCTATTAAATAACTTTGCAGTGGCGGATCCAGACCTTGAGCTAGAGAGAGACTGACGAGTAGTTTTTCAAGAATTTACTTTCAGTTAATTGCTGCTGAATACATGTATAATGCTGTTTTGTGTGTCAGACTCTAGTAATGGCATGAAATTCTATTTTAGGATTGGTCGTTCAGGTCGGTTTGGCCGCAAAGGTGTTGCCATCAACTTTGTGAAGTCAGATGACATTCGAATTTTGCGTGATATTGAGCAGTACTACAGCACACAGATTGATGAAATGCCCATGAATGGTATGTTTACCTTATAGAGGTGGAGTTAAAATCAACAAGGAGGATGGGGGGGGGGGGGTGGTTACAACCAGTATTACGGTTTTTCAGTATACTTCATAACTCCAGGGTCCAAAATTGCGCTTTCCTGGTCGCCAATGCGACTAAAAATTTTGCTCAGCGGGCGATTAACTATTTCATGCCATGACAATTATACAATAACTTTGATTTTCAGCCAAATCGATTAAAATAAAATTCAAAGCCGCCCGCTAATTGGGCACTTACTTCTTACCTTCCCGCTGCTTTTGAAGTATGAAACCGATTTTCCTCATTATAAATCTACCACAACGTTTGACAGCTACGATCAGTGCGAAGCTTTGCCTCCATGTTTTTTCAGCGGTTTCCTGTAACATACGTATTGCAGGCGCAAGAGGCCACATGCATTCTTTCACCACAAATATTTATTCAGGCGATTTGGTGTCCAAAGATGTTCTTAAATCTTTCCGTAATTTATTACAAGGTGGAGACGGAACATTCATGAAGAAATTAGTTGAAGATTTAGATATTCTCTGGGCGTCAAAAAGCGGAAATGTAGATCTGCCAAAGTAGTCAAAAGATGATTTGCGCACTGGTTTGATTCCTGATTACATCAATTGCAAATATTTTGCAGGCAAGCCCATGGCGCCCCAAAATTTTGGTTTCTGTTTCGCTGTGAAGGAAAAATTTTATTGACACTTTTTGGCGACCACATTTTTCCATATGGCGACTGAAAAAAAATGTCAGTCGCCAGTTGGCGCCTACCTTAAAAAGTTAATTTCGGACCCTGAACTCTAGCGTTATTTTGAGGCATTTGTGACATGTTAGTCTGAATGAACAAACTGAAATTGAAAATATTGATTTGCTGGCAAATGGCATTGGTTGCTGAGAGACTAGCACTTTAACATTCTCCTGCTTTATATTGTTTTGTTCAGCATGAAACTAATCTTTTGTGGTATCGTCCTCTCCTCTTTAGTTGCTGATCTGATTTAAGTTCCCAGACCAAAGATCCCAACGACATCTTATGCTGGCAATAAACTATATCTCCATAGTTATGATGTGACATTTTAGAGCAGGTTGTCAACGTCACACCAACCAAAAATGAAATGCTGTTTTCCTATGGAACTGTAATGTGCATTCGGCCATGCTTGTACTTTTAATGTTGTCTCTTTCCACAAGAAATGTAGATTCTCCTAGGAAGTTTCCAAAGGCTGTACTGTAGCTGCTTTTACACTGTATGATTTGGATTGCTCAGTACATAAATCAATGTAATTTTCTCCACCTGATGTGAATTACTTGAGCACAAAAGTAAGGAAGAGTGTGTTGATTGTTGTCAGTGTTACATTTGTTTTTTACAGAACTGTGTTTTGTTTTAACCAGATAGTTTTAATAAGAATTGCTTCTGGACTAGACAATGTAAAAACCAATTTTAATCCAGGAATTGTTTTTCAAGTCCTCTACATCAGTTTTTGTTGTGTATGCTACATTCTAATATACATTGTAATAGACTTTACCAGACTTGTCACTGTTCTTCACTAACAGTTTGCTTGCTTGATTTATAAATAAAGTTCTTGAGCAAACAGTTCTGTGACAGCTCATCATGTATTGACTCTCTATTTAATATAAGACATATTGGTTGGAAAGGCATTTAGCATGGCATACAAGAAATTTAACGCAAAGTAACTGAATAACCTGATAGCTTCTTGATAGAAAGTTACACAAAGGTTAATTTTTTGGAGTTATATACATTTCTATTATTTTGACGTCATAAAGTGTACCTTGGGTACAAAAACAATCTAGCAAAAGAACTGGATGCAGGTATGAAACACATGGTAGTTTTCAAGGAGAGTAATATTATAACAGTCTCAAACTGCATTAAGATATTTACACCACATCAAAACTAAACTGAAATACTAGACTTCATAAAAGTAAATAATTTAATTCATCAGAATTATCCAGTTAGGTGACTAATCATCATCATCATCATCTTCCTCCTCCTCTTCCATTTCTGCGGCCTCCATTGCTTCCTGTTGCGCAGCCTTGAGAGCCTTCTCCTCCTCCACTGATGGGTCTTCAGCCTCAGTGATCTCTGGTCCACTGGCAAATTCCTCTTGTGGTGGTGGAGGGGGAGGTGGGCTGTAGTTCTCTGCACTGAATTTCTGTCCCCAACCAATGTAAATGTTCTCAAATTTTCTAGAATTATCAACAATATGATTAATTCTTGTAGCTTCTTGTACAGGGAAAATGTTATGCTGTTTATGGTGATGAAATGTAGTTTGGGATTTGTTTTGAATTGGGCTTCATGATTGTGATCATGCTCTGCATTTGTGTATCGCGCTTTGCGATCTGCCCAGCTAAACCACCTGTTCTGCACTCTGCAGGCTTAGCCTTCCGTGCTAGCTTAAATTTAAGTCCTCTCCTTGGGCACTTGCTCCTGATAGCTTGGTTGCTTGCTGTGTTAGGAGTAAGTGATCACAGAAGAGGGCTAAAATATGGCTGCTTCCTCAATTATGGCCTGCCTTGGGCCTTGGTATAGTGTCAGAGGTTTACGTAAACATAGTGCTTTGCATTTCATCCATTCTTCAAACAATTTTTTGTGAAGAGAATAGAGCAACTTTTTCATCAAACACAGCTGTAATGAAAACAAATCTACTTTTGCACACATCATTGTGTGATGGAGGTAGAATGCATACAGACCTTTCAAGAGCAAATGCATGTGCTCCTGGCCACAAGTTGGAGTGCATCACAGCCAGAGAATACTGAGGAACTAAGGTAGAGGACTTCTGTGCTGTCCATGGAGGCATGCCATCAACCTCTGTAACAACAAAAATAAAAGAAATATCAGGAGAGTTCCTTCTGGTATAGCCTTGATCTGAAACATAATGGTGCAAAGTAGACTGTTTTTACCAGCATCTTCTGAGAGCGGCGTCAGCAGGGGTGGACCTTGCTCAGGTTCTGGCTCATCAGGCTCTTCCCTCTCCTCATCCTCCTCTTCTTCCTCCAGTTCCTCCTCCTCTCTCTTTTGCGAGGGGTTAAACCATGTGCAACGACCCTACAAGAACACGAAATAACATTGAGGTGTGTCTTGGCTGGGCTTGGGCTGATGGAATTTATTTCGGGTCAGAAACAACAACTGGAAATACATCTGTATTTTTAAAATTGAAGGTAATTTACTAACCAAAAAAATGGGAAATGGGGTTTTCTTAATTTACTTTTATCCTACATTTAACACAAATATTCTTTTATGCTAAAACATCTGATTTGAATTTAAATTCAGTTAGCACTTTCTCCCCAAAATAAAATTACTAGCATGGGACTATACGAAAAGTTCATCTGAACACTCATTTCCATCTGGATGTTGAGGAATAAATGAAAGGTGATCAGCAAAAGTTTACCTGTGGAAGAACGTACTGGACATGATGAACCCAGTTCGCACATGATGGATCGGCCATTTCATTGATAGTGAGTCCTTCAAACTCCTGATTCACCACAAAGGAGTCACGAGCTAGAAAAATAATGAACAAGCCAGTATTTGAAAGTTACCATTTTTATCACAATATTAAATTGCAAATATATGAATAGATCACCAAATCAGCAAACAGAGGAATGCATGAATAACACAAAGAACAAATCAACTTTGAAACAAATATATGGAGCATGTTACACGGTGGTGCAAAGATATGAAATCAGTTTATTTTATTTTCAAGTGGGAAAAGCAATTTAATGACATATGGGTGCAGCAAGTGCTTAAATTAATTAAAATATTTTAACACAAGAAAATAAAACACATCTTTAAGCATCCATGCAATTTTGTTTTTATTATATATAGACAGAGTGACTGTTAGTCTGCTGGTAGCTGGTGTTTTATATAAGGGTCACTTGGATGAGTGTTTAGTCATCGCAAAAGGGCGGTATGATGGTGGCTGAGTAAGGAAGAAGGCGAGACAAGGGCAGTATGGCTGAGTAGGGAAGAAATGTCTCATCCGGGGGCATTCCCCTTTAGGCTAAAGCATCTCACATCATAACCCCTGCTGAAATTTCAAGAGAAAAACAGACTGCCAGCAGTTTAACTCACTGTTAGCACAAATAACCATCAAAAAGCAAGAAGTGACATCATCGATTCCTCACTAGTTTCAAATGAATTTTTAGAGTGGCATATTTTTATACAGTAACAATTATGATATATACGAACAATAACACTCATATCTTATATAATAACAAAGATTATTATATACCTCCTCCTTCGTCATCATCCTCTTCTTCCTCTTCAAACATGTAATAGCCCAGAGGACTGATGTGTGTTGTGGCTGATATTCTAGCAATCTGAGCTCTTAAGTAATTGGATTCATTTCCAGGGAAGGGTGGATAACTTACAACCTGGTAAGTGTTGAGATTTATTTATTGATTAATTTATTTATTGAATTTTTATAAATATTGACTCATCATTCCAAAAACAAGCAGTTTCATCAGTCACATGATCAAAAAACTTAAATCTGTCACATCAATTTGGGACTGAAACCAACTGAAGGAAAGTAACACTACCTAAAGGACCACTTATAATTATCAGATGTCCAAGGTTATAACAGGTAACAGATTGAAGGAACTCTTGTATGTGATGAGTGCATCATTATAAGGACTAAATAGGTTTTAGAGTTATCAGAACTTACAGGCGCTTGAAGATTTCCAGTGAAAAATTTTCGGATTTGTCTTGAGACCACAATCTGTGCAGGAGTGACAGGGGGAAGTCTGACCCAAGCCCCTCCAGCTGTGGTAAGAACAAATAATGAAACACTTAGATCTACAAATGTACTGCCATCATCATAGCTAGTCAGGGTTCCATTATGCTTTATCAGCCTGTAAACTTAAAGAGAGTTAGTCTCACCAAAACAGAATTTACAGCACTGTACGTAAAAGTATGTGTAGCTTTCTGAGATTGGATCACCAGCCACCCCACCCCTAGGATAAGGCAGGGCTTATGTGAAAGGGGTATAGATACTCATTGTCTTACTTAGGGGTGTCAAATGGATTTTGGTCCTGTTTAGGGTTTTCAAGACAGAAATTATCCCAGAATAGGTGCCAAAGTGTCTTTTTTTGGTAACATTTGGAAAATAACAAATTACTCTTCCAAGTAGTGAGGATAAATCTAAATCTTCCAAGCAGTGGAGATGTAAGTATGTAAACTTATATATATTAAACCAACTTATTACACAATAATTACTACTATTTTACTACTACTTTTATTATAATTATTGTTACTGTTGTGTTACTTTTTTAAATATCTTTTATTGGGGCTGAATATCAATTGGGATATCATCCCGTTTTTTGCTCCAGTTGCTGATGCCTATGACTTATTTGTTACTAACATTATTTGTATTATTTTATCATTTTGGTTTCCTATATGTAAGTATGCAACAAATTCAATAAAGTTAAAGTCAAAGTATTATTTTCCAAAAATTATGTCAAAAAAATTTGCCATCATACTGTGTTCTTGGTATAATTTATGGATATGGAATGAAATCATTTAAATTTCTTTGCTCCCAGATGAATACATTCAGTATGTGGCAATGTCATTAATAAAAGTTACTTAGCTTAATATTACTTGTCTATGGACTGCTTCATTTTTTTAAAGGTCAAATAAACCTTGAGTCACACCCACATTGCTCACTTAGAGTAATCATTTCAAGTTTTCCATCACATCACTGTTCCTGTCACATAGGAGTTCCCCCCCCCACACCCACCCCCCTCAGCCTTCCCTTAGTAGCCACACTCAGTTCAATGAAAGTCACTACATCACTGGGAATAGAAGAGAATTAACTCACATTCATTGCACACAAAGTATGTTTTCTTGTTACAACCCGTTCTGCTATCTTCTTTAGGAATAACTGGAGATGCTTTGAACTCTGCTTGGGGGATATCATCTTCTTCTACATCAAAATCTCCTGCAAAGAATAGAGCTCGTTAAAATTTTTGTTTGTTATACATTATGTGTCCATTATAGATCAAAGCAAGGCTCTGAACTAGAAAAAACATGATATTATTGTTAATAAAAACGTTAAGTTCTGATAATTAAAAACAGTCTTCATAACTTTCAATTACATATTTGTTATAAGTAATTTCTAACCTTCTTTGATGATGTCTGTTTTTGCTTCAATAATCTAAATTAAAGAAAAAAAAACAAAAAGTAACAAAAATGCAATTGATGTGCTTCATGCAGTCTGCTCAGTGTCTTTCAAGAGGCTGGAGGGGCAGGGTGTGTGTGTCTGGTGGGAGGGGGGGGGGGCTGTATTCGGGCTGCCTGTAGCTGAAATATTCGAAATTTTCTAACTTGTTTCTATTTACTGATTGATCAGCTTTAGAATGTAAATCAATAAAATAATACCTCTTCCTCTTGTTGTTTTTCATCATCTTGAGGTTCTTCTGGATCTTCTCCTTCAAAAAACTCCACTTCAGCAATGATGTAATTTGCATGGATTCCAAACATTTTACCTGAAAAGAAAATTTGACCCAATTAATTAATGAAAATGAATTTTGCTTCCTTGATGCAACAAAATTGTAAATTAAAGCAGTGCTAAGAAAAGCTTCCCTTTCTTAGAATGAGTCCTTTTCTTACCTGAGGCCTGACAAACTATATCTACTAGGCGATCAGAGGTGCAGTAGGGTTAATTGTTAGCACATCAGTAGGAGCACAGACTCTTAGGTACAGGCCCTGGAAGGGACGGGGGTACTCTGTAAATCATTGGGCAGGGGTGTGCCATTGAGATACCGAAAACCTTACCCTATACTAGACCATGATCAGCTTGATTTTGTAACCCTATTGTAGACTAGGCACCAAAAACCCCTATCCTAGACCAGCTATTTTCAATGCAGAAACTTTATCGCTAAATTAGTCCAACATACACTATCTAAACCCACTCCAACATATCTTATCATCTCACTTTGGAGTTTCAATTTACATTATAGAATCCCGGGTAAAGACCCTGTTCTAAACTAAATTATTTATACACTGGCAACTTTTACAGTAAATTATACCGGTCCCTATTCTAGACCAAAACTGTCTGTTATATATCATTCTATACCTATCCCAGACTAGATTGTTGGAAAACCATACCTTTCACAGCCTGCGGCACATACACATGTAGCCAGGTCTAAAGCTACGTACACTCCTGACTAAAGTTAAAAAATGTGAATAATCTAATTTTATTGCAGAAATTTTAAATTAGGCTTCACTATTCCTACCCCAAAATCTACACGTCCTTATTGGCTGTGTGTCAATCAAAAGCTTCAAAGCTAAAAATATTCTAAATGTTTCTTCTCTGCCAATGCCAACACCAGCTTGTTCAAAATAGTTTGCGAGTTCCATTAGATCTGGTAGGGGTGCTTCTTCCTGGTCTTCTTCTATTTCTGGATCTCGGATCATAGGTTCCAATTCTTGGTCGGTAGGTTTTCTCTGGAGAAACAACAATATACTACATTGTCACTATACTAATACACGTAATTGTGTACACAAAGTATTGCTTATCCAGGGGTTGCAATTTTTGACAGTCAGGCTATACACTGAGAATTTCAAGGTTAATTAACAGAAAAAGAACCTAAATATTGTAATATTTAATACGCACTTGTAGGGGTGGCAAATGGTCCTTCAAAAACCATGGGTCTTCCAGTCTTGATATTTTCACAAAGTTACTTTGCAGTCTCGATTTTTGCACACTAAGGATTGACAACATTTTATATAATTTCTTGTGAACTGAAAACTTTTCATATAAATGTTTATTTAATTTTATTTCTTTCCAAATTATCACACCTTTTGAAACTTTGTAAACTTTATAAAGTAGGTGTGTTAGCAAAATTTATTTTTATCCCACTAAGTTTTATAAAATCTCCCATGTTTTTATAAATTCTTATGAAACAGCTGACTAGCTATAAAACAGCATGAAGATTATCAAAGTGAGTTCCCATAAAGAAGTATAAATTAATTAGTATAAATCACCTCAAACAGAGTCAACTGGGATCTTGCCAGTAATACTTCTGTAGATTCATCTTCTTCATTCTAAAATCAAAGACATCAAAATATCATGTGATTACATGTATAATGCACAGCTTCATGTAGTGCTAAATCATTTTTACATTTTTTTCCCACCGTTTTAAAAAGAATGTGCCAACACGGGGCATGAAATACAGAATCTTGACTGATTAGAGTCAGCCTTTTCTCTTGGGGTGTACCAAATAAGCATCATTCATCAATGAAAAAAAGGCAGTATGGATCAGAGATATATGGATATACATGTAGGTTATTGACCAAGTGTGTGGTCAAGATGGCTGGATATTGGTCAAGTTCTTTTTTTGCATGTTTGTGGACTGAGACGGAGTTGAGGTCCATGAGGCAGCAAAATAAGAATGAGGCAAATATCAAGCCATCTTGACCGAACAAGCTCAGTCAATAAAGGATTTATTATATAGCTTTCATGGAAATTTTTCTTGCAGGACATGGCGGGTAGTCCCAGGCACGCAGGATTGAGCTTCATCTTGCCCACTCAGGTAGCCAATCACAGTGCAGGTTTTGATTCATCATATAATAAATATAATAAACATATAAAAAATATGGATTATTGACCAAGCAAGAGGTCAAGATGGCTGCGCCAAGTTCTTTTTTTTTTGCATGTTTATGGACCAAGACGGAGTCAACGTCCATAAACACATAACAAAGGACAAGACCAATACCTAGCCATCTTGTCCAAACAAGCATGGTCAATAAAGGATTTATTATATGGAAAAAGAACACTATTTTCGTGCAGGACACAGCAGGTACATGTAGTCCTGAGTGGGCAAGATAGCCCCACCTTGCCCACTTGGGTAGCCAATCACACTGCAGGATTTGGTTCATCTTGCCCACTAACAGAGCTAGCCATAATAATAGCTCCAACCCCACATCTCATCCATATTTTTTCTCTTCTTAAAAACCTTGCCTGACTGAGGGGTTTTAATTGGAAGGATAAATTAAGTTGGCTTTTTCTCTAAGGGTCCCGTAAATAAAAATTGAGTTACACGTATAGCTGTGCAGGTCATCATGTCATCATGCAGGTCAACCAATGCAAAATTTTATAAATAAGCTTAATATCTAACAGAAGCAGCTACCAATAATACAGTAGTATTGGTAAGACAAAATGCATTAAAATTACCTGGATAGTGTCGAAACTGGGGCGGAATTTGGCTCTCTTTTCATCCCTTACAAGGTCGTCTACCAAATCTGCATAAACGAAAATTTACTTTAAATTACTACAATCACTCAAGTACTTTAGACCGCCATAAAAGACTGACACAACTTTGTCAAAATACCCGCGATCTAACACAAGCTTATTTTGTACTAAACAGCAACTTGCCTGCTACATTTTCCGGTTTCTCTTCCAAGACCTTTCTAATAACACTTGCAAGATGATCATAGCTAAAATAAGACCGAAAAATATATGAGTTTGTGACCCAGAAAGCTTGTAAGTAAGTTCTCGACGTGCATAGGAAAAGATCACCTTTGTCTCAAGAAAAAGGGGTCCAAAATCATACTTACACATTTAGATTCGAATGTAAACTAGTTTTCAGCAAAAATGCTTTTGCATTTTGAAAATCGCTGTCTAAATCATTGCCGCTAGATTCACTCGCGCTGTCCATGGTTTTTAGTGATTTGAGAAAGAAATAAACGCGGTAAAACCTTCAGGTCTTTGGGTTCCAACTCATTCGACCGCCATCAAGGTTTGTGTGACCATAGCAACATTACGTCGTGACAATTCAATACAACTTCGTGAACTCTCGAGAAACGAGTTAGTGGCGATTGTGCAACGACTACTAAATTTCTGAATCGATTAATGACCGGATTGGTTCGTTACCAGTTCCAACCGCACGAGTGCCATAGTAGATTCATTTCATGTTTACAATATTTCGGACATAACGAGTTTATTAGGAAGGAATGGAATTTACACGTTTATATAGTTCAAAGGAACGGACTTTTCGTTGATAGCTGACGAGAATGAGGATGCCTTTTCTCGGAAAGTATTTCTTAAAGAAGAAAGGAAAGGGATTGAAAGAAAAGCTACAGGGGAAATACAGAAAACGCGAGAACTCGACAGAGATTCTTGAGGGTACGTAACCAAATCCGCTTTTCTTCAGTAATTTTGTTTGCTAGAAGTTTATCCTTGTTATTGGGAGGGATCGTCTTCTTAGGTTGCGAATAATTCACAAGTGGCTCTGCAGATTTTTGTTTCGTCCTTTTTTTTTCGCACGTTTCCAACCATGTGTGTAAAGTAAGTTGTAACTCGATGTAAAAGTAAACTTACCGGAGGCAATTCAGATTCAAGTGTATTGCATACTCCAAATTGTTGTTTCAAGAAAATGGCGGTGATCCTTCCTTGTTTACCTCAGAAGATAGTGAGCCATTTAGATTTTTAAGCTGATATATGGGTATTTTAGGTGGCGCCCTTTTTTCAATTCAGGAATCTTGTTTTTTTTTTCCGCCACATTTAGACACGTTAATCCTCGCGCGCCCCATTGTAAATAATGGGATTTTTGAAAGGAATTGATTTATAACATGTACGCTGTGATGGACACATTGAATTCTTTGAATAGTATTTCTTTCTAAAATAACACCTGCTTCGCAAAAAATTATTGCATTAACATGAAAACACTGTAAAATAGTCATTTCAAATTTAAGTCAGTTAATCTTTAACTGGTGCTGACTCAACAATCTTTCTTGGTTTGGGATAATTTTCTTAAACCACAGCACTTAATAACTTTCATACCATGCTGTCAAGTGTTATCCTGTTACTCTGAGGGGTACGATCTGTCAGGAATTTTTGATGGTCCTCAAAAATTTCACTTGTTTGTTTAGAGCGAAATGTTCCAGAACTCCAGAAGTATTGTGTATCCAGTCTCCTTAATTCCTTGCCCTTTCCCCTCCATAAGATAATTATATGGTAAAAAACGTTTTACTGACACAAGTGTTTGATATTATTAACCTACACAGATATTATGCGAGAAACTTCATCGCTTGTTAATTACAATTAATGTTATGTTTAATATTGTCATATGATAAGAATTGATACTGTATGAATTGTGGAGCAGTCCATGTAAGTTCAACAATTATCAGTTTTTAAGGCACTGAAAAGTTCAATTTGAGTGTGGCAATCAATTTTCAAAAAATGCTGCAATCTCTGATTGTCTTTGATAGTAATATAATTACTTGATCAATTTTATTGTCATTATTTTCTTAGAACGTTTGAAGAGATGTACATCTACACCTTGCATTCAAGCAGTACTTTCCGAGGCAGAAATTTCTGAGACGTACATTGTGGACTGTCCTAACACTGAAAATGCCGGGATTTTAATGGTTACTCATGACAGTAATCCAAACAGCACACATGGCGCACATCAGTATCTTGAGGCAGATGCTGGTGATAGGGTCTCGCAGTCCAGCTATGAAAATAGCAGACACAATAATATGACTGATATTCTAGAGGCAGTTCAAAGGCTTCGATTGAATGAGTCTTGTCAGGGTTGTGCCACAGAACCGACACCCACAGAGGTGAAGAAAATTGGTTACCGACACCCACCACCTTATCCTGAACAAGTGGAGCAAACTATGCCAAGCCCCTTGGATAAGTATCGGCATCCACCACCCTACAGAGAGCCTGTAGATACCATGTCCACTTTTGATGGGCAAAGTTTCTATGCCCATAGAGGAAACATGGCTAATGACTATAGCTCCTTTTATGACCTTGAGGAATTAAACTACAGACACCCTCCATCTTACGGACATTTCAGGGCTCTTCCAGGGTCTTCCAGTGATAATTTTTCTCTGGACAGCAGAGCAGTTAATGGACCTCAAAATATGAAAGTGGACAAGAAAGTGAAGAGCAATTCCAATTTGAACCCAAATGGGTATAACTATCCACCGCATGTGCCAAAGAATGTATCAGATGTTTATGGTAACAAAGGACTTTACAGTGCATATGGTTCCAAGCCATTTTCCAGTGTACAGGACTCCTTCAGTTATGATCTGCCCTACGGTGATCCCTATATTTCGGAAGCTGGTTCACATAGATTTGGATTTTACACAGATCAAGGCACATCCAGTAACAATCAGTTTAGCGATAGTGGGAGTGATGTGTTTACTTCCTATGCAGAAAATCCTTGCCCTTCCAATTCGGGTGGAAGCCAGTCAGTCTATACACCACAGACACAATCTATGGCTAAACCACAAGGACCTGTTGCCATGCAGCAAGCAGGGTTAGGTGATCAGAAATTCTTTACTTCTGGAAACATGAATGACAAAAGGAATTTAGGTGTGTTACTTTCTTTTTTGAGATACATAGCAGTTGATTCTTATATATATTTTAATATTTAGTACACTCAGCAAATGAATAGTGGCTTTCATGCACTCTGAGCTGGGTTAATGTAAAGAAATGCAAAATATGATTTTTTTTCATTTTTAAGATTAGAATACTTTCAAAAACAAGAACTGAAAATGTTATTTGATTTGCATTTAGCATCTTTTGAGAGTTCTGAGCCAACAAGCAATTGAAAATTTGCAGTTGGGCTAAAAAATTGAGGCTTACTTCTGGTAAAATTAGGAACCCTTTCACATTAGTTATGTCAAAGGTTATGACATTTTTCATTGCGGAGCTAATTGACTGGGATGTGCTTTGAGTCTCCTAATTTACAAGGAAGGGAAGCAGGACGGAAAATGGCATAAGTCAGGTGATAAATGTACGGGAAGCAGGGAACAGGATACGTGAAGAGGGAAGCTCTTACCCCACTGTCCCCCCCCCCCCCCCCTTCCTACTGGTTACTTCAATCACTTGTGATTGAAAACTGCTTGTAAGCAACCACTAAACATTTTAACTGATCATACACAGGTCTGACTATATTTAACAGCTGAGAAACATGATTGATGCTTTCTTGTTTTCATAGTGTTTAATGGTGTTCACTTGAATCAATTGGACCTCTCTCTTCCTCCTGGATTTGAAGTGGCATGGACTCCAGATGGGAGAAAATATTACATAGAGTAAGTTAACAGACTGCTGGTGTCTAAGTTAGGAAAGGCCATCAAGGGCAGAAACAGATGGAGAAGTTTGGTTGAAGTGACCAGGACAAAGTAGTTGTGAGACTGCCCAAAGTGTAATTTGTCCAATGTACTCTCCTCATATTCCCCCCCCCCCCCCCCCCATTTTTCCAATGTTTTAACCATGTGACAGTGCTGACAAAGCCTGTTTCAACATTGATTGGAGGTAGGAGATGGAGTTGGCTATTCATGATAAAGGTGTTTTTTCTATCAAGGGAAGGTTGTATCTCTGTTCCAAAACCTCCCATGTGTAAAAATCTCTAAACAATTAATTTCTCCCTGATTGTGGGTTCTACAAGATGACAGATCTCATTACAAAGTGATTGGCACAGATAACAGAAAAAACCTTTCTATCATGATGGGGGGGGGGGGGGGGTGGGTGGTGAGTGGGGTTGTTGGTTGTATAATTATATAGATGTTGAGTTCTTTCTAATCATAAGGCAATTACAATAGATGTAAAGGACAAGCTTTTAACATTCTAGTAACCTCATATATTTCTGCACAACTAGTCCTAGCCTTGTGCAGCAAGGTTTATAACAGACCTAGCAACTACTGGCCACTTAATTAAGCTTAAACATGGTTTTCTGGTAGCTCTTTGTTAGAGTATCTGACTGGTGTGTGAGGTCATGGGTTTCACTCTTTCCGGGAGAACATGCAATTTTGTCGCAGATTACTTGAATCTTTCTCTTACAATGGCATCTACCAAGTTATGAAACATCCACCATCTTTCTTTCTTACTTGACCAAAATTATGTTGAGCTGTGTAGTGAATAAAGAAAAGACTTTTGTTTTCATTGTCACAGCTTTTTTTTTTTTCCTGTTAAGATGTATTTTATGGCAGGGTTCTTTGAGAGTGACACCCCTAACATCAAAATAATGTTAAGTTTTTAATGTGTTTGTATTTTTTATGTCTACTATGCATCTAAATCTTAACTTTTGTTTCTGTTTCAGTCACAACACAGAAAGTACAGACTGGTGTCATCCCCTTGAGAAAGCAGGTTCATATTTTATTAACATCATTTTGTATACATGTATGGTCTTCTGACAAGACAAGGAGCTTTACTCCATGACCACAACTGGTGAACTCTCTCTACATGGGAATACATGCACAGTCAGGGACCCTGCTTTATCAACTCCCCAAGGAAATAAATGCGAGGAACTTGAGATAAGCAAGTTCAAAATGATGGAGTCCTACTGCGCAAATTGATAGTGGAGAACTTCTATTAAGAGCAATCAAAATGTATCCTAAGGAGGTGTGAGAGAGACTAAAATCTTATTCGAGAGCATTTAATTAGTAACACTTTGAGCTGCTTGATACTACAGAAACAAGAATAAGGAACTAATCATTTTCTAACTTATATTCACCCTTACCTGACGAAAGAGGTACAGTAGCTGGACTGTAACACTGTATTTGATCTTGAAGCAAAAGGGTTTTTATTTTTAATTTAGTTATTATATTAAAACTCTTTTCTTTTCAGGTTTACCAGATGGCTGGGAGAAAATTGAATCTCCAAACTTTGGGGTTTACTATGTCAAGTAAGTAACTGATAACATAATATCTGAATAACATACTTTTTTTTAGGTTATGGTAAACAGTTAATGACTACTCCAGCCTAAACAGGGTTATGAACTGGCCTTTAGTCCAGCCGTAGGGAAGCATGGTGGCCTCATGTTAGTGCGGTCATCTCCAGATTTAGTAGGCGCAGTTTGAGCCCAAGACAGGGCCATTGCATTGTGTTCTTGAGCGAGACACTTAACTCTAACAGTACTACTCTTCACCTAGGCCCTGGTTGTTTGAAGACTGGATAACGCTATCCCCCAGATAAAGCACTATGCAGTCGATAAGTGTTAACAAAACAAACCACGCTATCCACTGGATAGTAATTTATCTGCTGGATAGTGTTATCCAGCTTTCAAACAACCAGGGCCAGGTGTCAGTTGAGGTGTATAAATGGTTACTGGTAAATTTAATACCAGGGTAACCCTGCGATGGACTAGCATGCCAGGCAGTTGCTTCATGCTACAGAAACTGGGATAAGCTCCAGCCTTATGGGCCACTTGGCTTGTATGTATGCAGACTTTACCCTTAGTCAAGCGACTAGTCTCTGAAAAGGCTGAAATACTTACTTCCTAACTGTAGCTCTCTCAGATGATAACTTTGTTATTTTTCTAGTCACAACTTAAAGGTAACGCAATATGAACATCCAGCCAAAACACAGTTCATCCAGCAACACCATCAGCAGGAAATAAGAACATCTGATAATGGGCGTCAAGAGTCCCAGGCCATCCCTGCACAGAACCCTTTAGTACCAGCAAATCCATACATTAGTGAAGGTAACCTATATGAATAGCTTTCAAGCAGATTTTTTGTGTGTTGAGAAGAGCGAAATACATGTAGTAGGACTCACATTTCTTTCAACCTTTACTTTACTAGCTGATAAAATCATAAGGGCTCGTAGCTTATAGGTATTGAAGGTATTGATTTTTTAAACTTGGCCATCTCCTCCAAACTTGTAATGGCACACACCCTGTTTTTGTTTTCCTTTTGTATAGTGACCACAATAACACACAAAATCAATGCAGTTTTACAGTTCAGAGAGTAAGCTGCGTAAAAAAAAAAGTGAGAATGGGAAAACTCTTCAACTAAAATGGTCTTGAGCTGTCTAGATTGATGATGTTAAACCAAATTCTCAAAACGCACACTACAGGAAATTTATATAATTAGTAATGAGAATTTTGCACTTCAAGCTAAAGAGAAGTGTTTAGTGACCTTATACTTGATGGGAACGTGAGTGCGGAACAAATGAGGGAACAGTTGAGCCCAAAGGCTCTGACTAAATTAGTCCCTTGTATTACATGTAACCAATTTTTTTCTCTTCAGAAATACCAGAATGGCTCCAAGTTTATGCCAAAGCTAGTCCAGAATATGACTGTTTCTTGAAGGTAACAATATTGCATTATATTTGTGAAAGAGTGAGTATATGCATGTTTACTTATTACTTTTCTGTTACCTTAGGGTTAATTCATTACATTAATTATTGCAATCTGCACGTCAGTCTGCACGCTATATGTGCCTTCTATTAAAACGCTCACTAGTTCTTCTCGTATCATTTCCAGTGGGACTTATTCCGTTACGCCGAGCTCGACTGTTGGCAGGCAATGCTGAAGCGTTTGTACAAGAAAGAAGTGGAGCAGGTTGTGATGCGACATGAGGAGTACAGGCAAGCGCTGCAGAGGGAATTTGAGCAGAAGCAAAAACTTCAAGAGGAGGAGCGAAGATTGAGCGACCAAGCTCTGGCAGATCTAGATGAGTTAGATAAAGAACTTGCCAAATACTAAGTCATCTACGGAGGAGTAAAATGCAGACGAAAGCGGTGAAACCACCGCCCCGGAAGAGCTAGATGTTTTATTTAATTTTCTGTATTCTGAACTTTCTAATTGGTTAGAATAGTCTAGCCGATCAGAGCAAACATACTGGTTCCCGCGCTTGGCATCGGTCACATGTTTTCCCGCGCTTAGCGCTGGTTGCACGTTTTTGCTTCAAGTTCTAGTGATGGTAACTGGTTTTGGTTATTCAAACCCAAGCAAAACACACACTCAAAAATACAAAATTGCATTTCAAAATTAAAGTAACGGAAAGTATTTCTCTACACGCATTATTACAGACGTCGGAACAATTCATGCCATCATTTCGCGGTCAGTTGTGCAGCAATTCCAAGATGAATACTGTGTGTTCACTCCTAGTGAGTGAATATGAAATGAAGGACAAAATCCATTACCATCAAATGCTAAGTGCTTCGTTTCAGGAAATTTTTGACGCTTCCACGCAAACCATTAGAAATGCATACCCGCCACTTTTTTCCCCAGAAAATTGCAAGAATAGACTCTATCATATAGCTTTTCGGTAATATAATGACCGCTACCTGGGTAACATATATGGGCTCCCAAGCCCGATATTGATATTTAAAAGTAAATTACATATAGAATATTCACTTGACTTAGATAGTCGCTAGACGTAAATCACAAACTTTAAATGTAGTTAAAATAAACCTTACTTATTCATAAAAGAAATCTACACTTTGTACTATTCTTTAAATAACGTTTTGATATTGCCAAATGTTACAAATGGTTCCAGGTCAGATAAAACCTGACCTTGAAAATTGTTTGAAATTTTGTAGTATATTAAATCAATCAATTTGTTACTCGGTTATAGTTGTTAATACCTGTAAATTTGTACGTTCTTTTTCTCAGTAAATCGAGGAAAAAACAAAATTTGCTTGTGCTTTCTCTTTTGTTGTGGTCGAATCAGTTGGCGATAGAAGTCTCTTTATCCTCTGTTAGTACAAATTTCCTGTTTTCGCTCTAAATCGGAAAAAGATAATTTTGCTTGTGCACTAAGAGAATACGAAGGTTAAAAGAGTCAATCCCCCATAGAGACCTTCCTAAGTAATCGCTCTTATAATATAATCCATCGAATATTTTCGCGCGCACGCGATTGGTCTAATTGTACAGGCGTCACGTGACTGAATATGTCCTAGCAATAACCGGGGAATATCTGAGTGATATTCCGAGGGATTTTTCCCAATTTTCAAAACTTGAACTCTCCTATTGAAGGAATAAACCTGTTAGCCGATTAAGCAGAACTAGGAAACACCAAAAAATCAATTTTTTTAACACAGTAAACGTTCTTAACGGTAAGCTAGCTGATCGTAAACGTTCGTCTGATTTGTGACTTGACGAGCTTATCACTGTTCAATTACACAAGCGTGTTGTAAAAAATACTTAACGATTCCCCCCCCCCCCCCCTCCCCCAATCTGACTTTGAATATATGCCCGGATATCTGTTCCTCAAAGCTCACAGTTTCCTCGAGCTACGTTGTCGGAAAACTGTTCGCTTCTCGTAACAGATTGTGTCCGCGGACAAATATCCGAGCATATTTTCGCGGGAAATGGAGACTATCGTTTATTTGTAGAAGTTAGATTTTAACATGATACCCAGTTCTTTCGCGGATCATGTTACTGCTTTTCATGAATGTTTCCGTAGAGGATAAAATTGTAAGTCACGCTGCTTGGGCTGTTCATGTGAGCAACATCCGCGTCACAGGATTAGCTTCTCCTTGACCGGAGTCAGCTTTCCTGAGCCAGGAATGATTTAAAAATAACCTGAAAGGGATTACCTAGAGAATAAGGACTATATGGGAGATTGACTCTAATAAAGTGAGAGAGATTACCTTGAGAATAAGGCCTATATGGGGGATTAAATCTCGTACCTTTCAGCCTCTCTTGTGTCCACCTGACCCTTTGCGCAAGCGCTTGAAATTTGAATTGACCAATCAGAATTCAGCAGGCAGAAAAACTACATGCACTGACGTCATATACACGAAATTAAAGGCATTGAAGTCGGGCACCTTTTCTTACTGGAGACGGTGTTAAACATTCACGATAATGGTCTATAATTTATGATCGAAATACGTTTCTCTCATACTGGTTAAGCTTCAGAACATCATAATGTATCGAGTTCACACGTTTGCTTGAAATTGCCGAACTCGATGAGTAAATTGATTGACAATCGATGTACATGTAAGCTTATTATTAAACTACGGCTGCATACGTGAATGCACACTAACAATTGCGCCTGTAATTTAAGGGTTTAGTCCGTTGTTTTGTAGTCCTTGGTATTCACCTCTGAAAATTATACTAAAACAAGTATCCACCTCAGGCTCAGTGAACATTGGTGAATATTCACCTCGACTTCGTCTCCGTGAATATTCACCAATGTTCACTTCGCCTTTGGCGAATAATTGTTAAATATATCCGTCTTCGTTATATGTTATCGTCTTTTTCACAGTTAACAGAGGGAAATGGTTATGAAACCCGGCAAACTTCAAAGAAGGTGTAAAACAATAAAAATGCAAGTGAAGAATGATCATCGCAGTAAATTTTCCAATTTAAGCAATTGGAAAGAAGAAGCCTGAAAAAATCAGGGCTTCAACGGGATTCGAACCCGTGACCTCCGCGATACCGGTGCGATGCTCTACCAACTGAGCTATGAAGCCACACATTGGGAGCGAGGTCAATTTATTGAGTTCATATCTTCCCGTGAGGAGTGAGAGGATGTGAAGTTTATATGAAATAATTCATATATGAACTGCGGTTGTAGATGATAGTGAAGAATGATCATCGCAGTAAATTTTCCAATTTAAGCAATTGGAAAGAAGCCAATTGCTTAAATTGGAAAATTTACTGCGATGATCATTCTTCACTATCATCTACAACCGCAGTTCATATATGAATTATTTCATATAAACTTCACATCCTCTCACTCCTCACGGGAAGATATGAACTCAATAAATTGACCTCGCTCCCAATGTGTGGCTTCATAGCTCAGTTGGTAGAGTATCGCACCGGTATCGCGGAGGTCACGGGTTCGAATCCCGTTGAAGCCCTGATTTTTTCAGGCTTCTTCTTTCCAATTGCTTAAATTGGAAAATTTACTGCGATGATCATTCTTCACTATCATCTACAACCGCAGTTCATATATGAATTATTTCATATAAACTTCACAATAAAAATGCAAGCAAGATATAAATTCCCAACCATATTTATTCGTTGTAATAATGGGCAAAAAGTTAATGGTAATGTTTTGAGAAATAGGTGTTGGGTCGTTCGAAATATAATATTGGAATATTTTATGTGTTTAAAAAATGTTGCATTTTCTTACCGTTGTTGATGTGTACACAGGTGCTGCGTTTCCTAGGAACTAGTTCTTCAGTGAAATATGTGTAAATTACTTGACCGTTGTTAAACTGGAAATGGTGCCATGTAAACTAACTATTTTGAAAATGTAGTGTCTACTCCAATAATTTGTAGCCAATTCTTGGTAGGATGTCTTGGTACATTCATGTTCTGCGAGCACCGTTGCTGCACTGCATGTTTTCGGTTTAGCTGCGTTGTCCAGCAACTCGTTTGTTTACTCGCGGGTGTCGATCGAGAAAATGAAGTAAAAATTGAAATCCGGATTTTGGAAGCGCTCTTTTTGGAATTAGTCGCGTTAGACTCCTTAACTTATTTTCAGTCTCCTGTCCAATTTTTCAGTCAAACCTTGCCCTTTTTACTGACCTTTTCAAGGAGTTTGATAACGATGTTTAAATTAATTTATTCCTAATTTACACTTCTACCCAAATAAAGAAAAGATTCCTAACAATAGCAGCGGCACCTCATTAGAGGATGTTTGTACCAAGAGCACGTCCAGTTAATGAGATGGATAGTTTTAACTGGAAATCCCGCCCACGAAGCTGGGAGGTTACAAACCTATTTCTTGTAACACTTATGTTGTGTGAAATATTTAACAACAACTTTTATCTTTTAACTTAGTGTTATCCTAAACTTTTAATCGGTAAGAACGAAGATTGTAACTTTTATATTGCTCACGTTACCTTATTTAGGTCAACCACTTAAGGATAGTCGGTTAAAATCACGGTAGAAAACGTTTTAGTCAACCTCGATAACCTCGAAGGAAAATATGCTAAGTAGCTTCGTGCGCAGTCGCAATAGAACCTTATTCGAACTGCGCATGACATTACGTTAGCCTAATTGACAGATTGACATTGATTTGATGGATGACGTGGTTGTCCCTTTAAAAGGAACGTGACGAGTTAGCTCCTTGTAGTTGTAGTAATTGCTGTAACCAGCCAAGAGCAACAAGTAAGAGAACGTTGTGAGTATTGTACCCAAGTCATCAATAGTGGGAATAAAAAGAGAAGCAACCAAACAAAGAGTGTTGGAGTGATCAGCTAATTTCCCCAAAGGTCGCTTCAACAAAGGGAACAAAGATGACAAGACTGATCTATGTTGGAAGGTCCACGACCATGCCAAATCTTTTGTTTTAAATTCATACATTATGCATGAGTACGGAACCAAAATGTTTCTATTGTTTTGTTCCTCGCTCCGTCATGATCAGAAGTGAACAGCAACTGTGTTTTGTGCGCAGTTAAGGCCAAAGAAGCGAACCAAAAAAAAAAACAAAACAAAAAAACCCTACAAAGCTTTACAAGTGCACCACTCCTTACCATTAACTATGGGTGGACTGTTGAAAGCTTCTAAAACCGCCGTCATGGGCTCAGCAACATGAATAAGCTTAGAGGGATATGTGTATTTTCCCTCATTTTTGTATTCGGTTATTTATCAAGTTTATCGTGGTTTAAATCTGTCTGGTTAGACACTACTGCGCCTGCAGACGACATCTTCATGGAAGAAAAGTGGTTTGGGATTCCTCCAGTAAGTGATCTTTTGGACGTTGACTTTTACATTCATCCAAAAGATTCTTCTGTTGTAGGAATTAAATTTCAAATGGAGAACGAAACTAGAAATCTTGCTGAAAAGCTTATTCAAGAACTGGACGATTCGTTCAAGAAAACTCCCGTAAATTTGAATTCAGTTGCTTCGCTTCCAGAAATCGCTTTGGCGACTGGTTCGTCGAGTAATCATTTTGAGGAATTGCTTGCACACATCAACAGAGTGCCTTTATTTTTTCCAAACAAAATTCTCATTGTGTATGACTTGGGCCTCAGCAAACAAGAAGTCAAAAAGCTTCGAAAAATATCGTTTGTGGAGTACAGGAAATTTAATTTTGTCAGGCACCCCAAGCACGTGGAAAACCTGCATACCTACGCGTGGAAGCCATTGATCGTCCAGCAGTTACTAAACCAATATGGCGGCGTGATGTGGATGGACTCCTCGATTATTTTGACTCAGAACATTACTTATTTACTGGAGCGAATGGTGAAACTGCAAACCGGTTTTCTGTTTTATCTTCCTGGTGCAGAACACTCCATCGTGTCGGCAACTCACCCACAAATGTTACAATATTTGCCAATGGCCGATCTTGAAGCCATGACAGACGAAATGAATCAAGGTGGAGGAATAATAATATTAAACACACCACAGGTTCTGAGAGATATTTTTCGTTGGATGCTTGTTTGCACTCTTCACAAGGAGTGCATTACTCCAAAGGGATCCAAGCGCTTTTGTGATTTCAAATTTCCAAAAGACCATTTTGGTAGTTGCCATCGTTACGATCAAGCCATGATGTCTATACTTGTGGCAAATGCTAACAATTATAACCAAGAAAGGTATCGTCTGAATGAAAAGGAATACCCTTGTGAAATCCAGAAGATGTAATTCAATTTCACACGTCCAAGTTATGTTAACTGATGTAGGCTTTTCTTAAATTAAGTTGGAAAAATTAATTTGTATCAAGAAATTCGCGGTCCTTTGTAGTTTTTCTTCCTGGTTCTAGTTAATAATTCACGTTTTGTAATTGGATACAATTGCAGGTTGCAAACAGGTAAAGCCTGGTTGTTTCATTGTTTAAAGCGAGTAAAAACTGTCTATCCTTAATTGTTGTTGATTCATCACTTTAAACCTGCGTAGACCAAACGAAATACTTTGCTATTTAGTCATGGCAGTTAATTTTCAGTAAATCGTCCCATTAAATAGAGAATATTTTAATAAAGGCGTTTTACTTTTTTTAGCACTGAAGCCTTACCATCTAGCCAATATCCGAATTCTTTAAAACTTTCAAACCACCATGAAATAGCAACGGACTAATATAATTAATTCTAACACGGCTCCGAGACTAAAGCAAAAGAAATCAATTTTTGATTACAGCACCTATGAAAAATACGCCATTTCTAAGTTGCCCTTTGCCTCTTTATCAAAACGAGTCTTCGTGCTTAATAACCATTGTAACCATTGTTATTGAAATGCGTTTTATCTTTAAGTTCCTTTTTCATGCAAATCAAGCTCAGTTTTGCACGAGGACTCTTTTTGAAACAGAGGCGAAAGGTAACTTGAAACTTAGACTTTTCATATATCGATAATGGTCAGGTAAAATAGTTTTTACCACTTTCATGGGCCGTTTTAAATCGGGCCCAATTGTTACCCCCTGGTCACATACATACATACATACATACATACTTTATTTGCAACTCCCCAAAGGGGCTTTTCAGTTACAAAAGGAATAAAAAAGATAAAAATACGTCAATTAAAATGAATAAACAAACTGGGTAAGGAGTCTAAAATTAATTACAGTATTAAAGATTTAAAAATTTACAAAGTCTAAAATTGAATATTAAGAATTTACATTATTAACAGTTAAAATATGTTTGGTCAAGTGTCCCTTAAAAGCTTTCACAGAAGGTAAACTTTTCAAATCGTCACTTAGCTCATTCCAGATTTTTGCTCCGCGATATGCAAATGATCTTTGTCCGGTAGCCAGTCGGCAACGTGGAATGTTTAAGTCATTACTCTGTCTGGTGTTTCTTGTAGCGATTTGAGATCGGAAAATGAATTTATCAATCAAGTAGTCTGGAACAAGATTATGAATACATTTGAAAGTCATCACAGCGTCATTTATGTAGAGTCTATCGCTGACCTGCAGCCAATTCAAGGATTTGATGCCTTGTGAGATATGGTCGTACTTACGCAGTCCCAATACAATACGTGCAGCAAAATTTTGCACCAACTGTAATTTCTCGATGTTAGACTTGCTTGTGTTCGACCAGACTGTAGAACAGTAAAACAGCTTACTGAAGATAAAAGAATCCATAAGTAGAAGCAATGTCTTCTTATCCAATAAATGCTTTATCCTGTTTATTTCTATCAGTTTGTGCATGCAGTTAGAAGCTGTTTTTGTAACGTGATCGCTGTAAGTTAAAGATTGATCAAGATAAAGACCAAGGTCTTTGGCGACAATGACGGGATTGATTTCTTTTCCAAGCATTAAGACAGGTACTGCAGGCAATTGGCGGAGAAGTTGCGGCACGCCAATAAACAGAACTTTGGTTTTGTCCGGGTTAATTAGAAGAGAATTTTTGCAGCACCAGACACAGATATTTTTTAGATCCTCATTCAAATTGTCACATTTTTTTTGAACTGACACCCAACATTTTGCGCTTTTTGTCGACGCCTTTGGACAAGCTCCTACGGTGGACCCATCATAGAGGGAAATAGTGCAAATTTGCTTGTACCTTGTAGCTTTCAAAACTTGCCATCGCAAGTCTATCGAAAATTTTCTTTTAGCATTTCTATTAGTCGCAAAACAAAACCGCGGAAGATTGGTCACGAAGCTCGACCCCAGTCTTTTTCGCGTGCATAGCAACATCAAACATGGCGCGGAAGGTGGGTAAACCAAACTTTTCTCCGGTTCTATCAACTTAAACATTTAATACTCAGAACTTTTGCGTAATCAGGTTCCAGTAAAAATCCCAGTTGAAGACCGTGAGTTGGACGGCGTTTTTGACTTTCCTTGTGACTCGTCGTGGAATGGCTGTGCGGTTGTCCTCACGCATGGCGCCGGTGGCGATATGAACTATCTTCATTTGGAGAAACTGGCTTCTCATCTGGCTAACACGGGAATACTATGCTTGAGATTTACTTGTAGGACAAGGAACTTCCAGTACAGAACACGATGTTTCGCTGCGGTTGTGGTGAGCTAACTGATTCGTCTATCATATCTTTGATTGTCTAGTCGATAATTTAATATGGCACTGGTTTGTCTTTGTACTATAAACTAAGCTCAACAAAGTTTACGTAAACGATTTAGGAATGTCGCATTTATTCACATTCTTACGGGTTAGCTAGATTTAATCCGGTGTACGGGGGTGTACCGGTCTGTAAGCGAGAAACCTTCGTGAACCTGCAGCTGAAATGAAAGCTTTTAATAGCACTAGCTTGTTTTGCCACGAGCATTTTAAAAATCTCTACCTTCACATTGCCGTGGGGGTGTGTTGTGTGGTTGTCAAATATAAGATTTTCCCAGTGGTGGTTGCAGACCCTTGGGGGAGGTACTCCCTTATATGGGCTATATAAGTATGTGCAGCCCAAAAGGGTAGGGTTTTTCAGCTGTTTTGGTCATGAATAGGGTATCGATTTTGGCCATTTTGGTCTTAAATAGGGTATAGTTTTACCACTCTAGTTTTGAATTGGGTATGTGTCTTGGAATAAGCTACTTTTTCATCATTATCAATAAGACCTTCAGCAAACGCCCTTCATAACTATGTTTAGGGCAACCGTGCATGCCAGCCGCAACGGTCATAAATAGGGTATCAAATTTTTGGCCTGGTCATAAATAGGGTAGCAAATATCGCAGAGTTTGGTCATATATATATGTGTAGGGTAAGGGTGTTGGAAAGTGGGCCACACACCCCCACCCAACTTTTCTGGAACACTTCCTCCCCTGGGGTGCAGACCTACTCCTGATAAGGTAGGGGTCCCATGGTAAAGAGGTGGGGTGTGTAGGTACAAAACAAGGACTGGATTAATTGACTGATATGACTGAATAAGAATTTTCCAAGTTCTTCATTAGTTGCTATTCTCATTCAATAGGATACAAATAAGCAATTCAAGTTGATTTATCCCTGACTGGAGAGGCCTAGATTTTAAAAAAGGCCCTGCAGGGGTATTTTTATGGCCCTTTATACCCCTTTGGTTGACTGAAAACAATCTAAATGCACAAATTTTCTGTCATTTCCAGGAATACCTGAGAGATTTTGAAGAATTCCCAGTCAGGATGTGCATCATAGCAGGTACATTAAAATAATTAAAGTGTATACATTATTCGAAAGATGTTTAGGAAAGCAAGAAAGAAAGTTCGTAATCATGTGTAACATTTTACATCTGCCAGGAAGTTGGACAATTTCAACCAGAAAAACAAAGAAGAGTGTAGATTCAAAAGTTGAAAACAAATCTTGTCGTTAAAGGAGTGATTTTGCAGTTGTATTCATCTGAAGGTGGGAAGCACAGTGGCCTCACGGTTAGTACGCTCATCATCGGATTGCCTGGTCCGGTTTAGAGCCCTGGCTATGGACATTGTGTCGTGTTCAAGACACTTCTCTCACAGTGCCTCTCTCTGCCTAGATGTATAAATGAGTACTGGCAAACTTAATTCTGGAGGTAACCCTGCGATGAACTAGCATCCCATCCAGTGGGGGAGTAGAAATACTCCTAGTCACTTCATGCTACAGAAACCGGGATAAGCTCCAGCCTGATGGGCCTCTTGGATTGTATACAGACTTAACCTTATTTTTACCTTTCACTTGAAGGCCGTTCAATGGGAGCACGAGTTGCAGCAGAAGTGGCGTCAAACAGCAGCCTTACTACAGAATTTGTATTTGGTGTCGCCTGTTTGTCATACCCTTTACATCCACCGCGTAAGACTTCTGAGCTGCGAGTATCACCACTGCTTCATCTAGGAGTACCTGGACTGTTCATTAGTGGAAGAAAAGACCCATTCTGTAGATCAGATTTAATGGAGACATCTTTGAATAGAATGGCAAATGATTGGACGATGCACTGGATAGAAGGTGCTGACCATGAACTTAAGTTACATGGCAAAGTGAACAATGACGTGATCTCTAACATGTGCGAATGGTTTGTTCAGTGGTGTCAGTCAGTGTTTATGGCAGAAAGATAAGGAACTGTTAAAGGAAAGTGCCTTCTCTAGATTTCTGAGGGAGGAAGATGTTAATGTAAAAATTGATCTGTGTCAAAACCTTTGTTTCATTGGTACTGATTTGTATAGCAAAGATTATTTTCATACTGTTTTGTGTTCAGGACCAAATGCTCTTTCACCAGTGATCTGTATCGACAATGGAATATTCTTTCAGCTTGCTTGTGTTCCAGCACAAAGCTCCTGCCAACATTAATCTGTGTCAAGGCCCGATAAGAACACTGGCCGGTTCAAAGACAGTGGTTGCAACATTCCCCAACAAAACCTGTGAACAGGCTCCTGGTGAGGGGAAAAAAATTTGGGAAGTGGAGTGAGTCGATGAGCATGAAAAAAAAAATGGGTTTGAGAAGGAAGTAGCCATTTTTTCCTCCCTAGACCGCCCTTGGCTTTCTCTGCTCTCCTTTTTTTTTTGTTGCCCAATCGTGAGCCTGTTCACAGGCTATTCCAATATTGGCCTGTTTAAAGACCCAGGTTGTGCTCATATTGATCTTGTATCAAGGTGCTGCAGGTCTTCTAATGCTTACATTGATCTGTGTCAATGATAAAGTGGAATTCAAGATATCTTTCACAACATTGTCAAAAAGTTGGTATCAGCAAGTGTGCAATGTGTTTGCTTTTTGTCTGAAAAAGTTGTGATTTATATTGTTAAAGGTTATTTTGTACAGTAATTTATTTTGAAAAAGCAGAATATTGAATTAATAAAGACTCGAACATTTTTACAGCAATTTGTGACATCTCCTTTCTGAGAACACTAATTTCAGCAATATTAAGAATTTACGTGAGGATGAAAAGGTGGGTTTTCTATTTGCAGTCGCGCAAACATTCAGCTTTACCCTATTAGTGAACTGTACCACGAACGAATTTTTGCTTAAACAGCTTACATTTCACTGGTTACACTCAGAAAATCTCGATGTTTTATCCGCAGGCTTTACGGAGAACCACCCATTTGAGCGGTACAAACAGTACCACATGAAAGGACTGCTCAATAGCTTTTATTTGAATGGTCACACACTAGGGTTTCATCCACAGACTCAAAAGTTAGAACCACCTTGTACAGCATAATAAGCATAATAAACTGTACCTTAATGTTGAAGAGCCAAATATTTAGCAGTTATGTTTTAAACGAGGAGGTCGGAAAAGGCGTCCACGACCGCGTGCTTCGCCGGGTTTTGAGCCACCTAGTTTTCTCTGGGTTAGAATCCCGGGTGTACCTTCAGTTAGCGTAAAAGCTGGAGCATTTTAATTTACATATAGAAGAGCAGAGGAAGATTGTGACTCTAAATAAACAGCCAAGCTGAACGAACTCTCGGTCGCCACCGGCTTCTCTGAGCGAGTGCCTGACTAAAGTTCCAACAAGAAGCTATTTCTTAGAAGAAAGTAGTGTTTCGTTTCCGGAGAGATATTCAAAGGCTGAGAAAGGCTGGGGTTTTGCTATCTTGTGCATGAGAAGACCTGGGGTGAGGGGGATATGTGCTAATGCGCCGCTTTGCACCGCACTGATCTGCCCAGTTACCACAGCGTAGGGTTTTTCGTCCAGGTGAGGTTTAGTACTTGACCTATTGTAAAAGAGCAAAGGCTAATTAATTTAAGTTGTCAACACATGTATCAGTTATTACAGTCAACGCACTTCGAAATGTATTTATTTGTGAACTTCACTTTGACTCTGCTCTAGGGGAGGGGGGGGGGGGGTGCTCCCTTATTTCGGCTATATAGGTATGACCAGCGCCTGAAGGACAATTTTTTTAAAGCCATTTTATTCAGAAGTAGAGTATCGATTTTGGTCATTTTGGTCTCAAACTGGGTATGGTTTTTGCACTCTAGTCTTGAATTAGCTATGTTTTTTAGAAGAAGTTACGTTTTTCATCATTATCGATAAGACCAGCAACCAAAACCATTCACCATACCTTTAACATCATTCTGTATTAGGGAACTACGGCGGGTCGAAAACAGCGTATTAATTTAAGGGTAAGGCCATAAATGGGTCAGAAAAATCGCAGGCTAAGTAATACAGGGTAAGTGCGTTGGGAAGCAGGCCGCACAGCCCTGCCAAATTTTTCAGAAATTCAAAGCATTGTGTATGAGGCTAAATAAAGCTAAGAGGCAAAAGCATTTGACGCATAAGTTTTCCATTTCTGTGCCGGGCAGTCCTTGATTCGAATGGATGCGGCACTCTACGTTTCGTTGTCAGTGACGCAGAATATTCTTCTTTTCAAAAAGGACGCCTCATGTGTGACGACAGTTGTGCAATTATTCCTCCACTTTCGCTTGAATATTATGAAGCTAAAATACAAATGCTATCGGTGTTTTCATAGAAACCAGCTCTTGAAATGCCGAGGTATGTCGAAATACAAATTTTCTTATTTTTAAAAGTGCGCTCTAAGAAGTAAAGCTACTGGAATTGTGGCGGAAAATTCGAGAAATTCAACTAAATCTGGAAAATGTCGACACCTGCGATATGAAGAAAACCTCATAAAAAAAAACCATATTGTGCCTATTTTGCAATATAGGAACGTTAATTAAATTACAATATGATGAACTAGTTACCTTCCACAATATATCGTATCTGTAGTATCGTTCAAACGCTCCAAGTGCGTGTTCTTTTCCCGTAAACAGCCACAGAAAAGGGGCGGGATTTTTATTCCTGACAAGTGTTCTGATTGATCAAAATTATGTCGCCGTAGTTGTGATCTTAATGACATTTAAATCAAGCACGGAAACAGATATCTTCGTTTCTCTAGGATACATCGTTTCAGTAAGACTCAGGAACATTATAAGTCGCCAATTATTCCTACCTGCATGACATTTTAATTTCCTTTTCTTTCCGTGTCACGAAATAAAATTTAGTTTCGAGAAGTTATTTTTGCTGAACATGTTTACCTTGTGAATTACAAGCGTTTACCCTGATGACATTCATACTCACTACGGCAATAAATCACTCTGAAACGGAAAACTGTACCATTTCTTTGTTGAACTAAACAAAACTGACTGCTTCCATCGGCTTAAAATATCGCATTAGTGGACAAATCGCGTGGTGTGGCGGTGTCTCTTCTTCGAAAATATATTTCTTTTTCACTATCACTATCAAGTCCAGTTCGCAGTTTTCTTGTGTAAGATAATACCGAGAAACAAGAGTTTCACGGCAGTGTTGCAAAATGACACATTTTGTTGCGATGCAACGAGTTTTGGCTGAAATTTTGCCGCCGCCGTATTTACATTAACAACTACGACCTTTACTCTGATTGGATATTACAAATCGCTAGGTAAATATTCACCCTGAACTGAAAACAATACCGTTTCGTTTTTGAGGAAACGAAACAAAAATACTTTTGGCTTTCCACACAACTTTCACGTTATAAGTAAGGCTTTCATTGGCTTTGGACATTTCCTTTCTGCTATTTGAAAATTCGAGGATTGACCGCACCGAGGAAAGGAGAATGCTTATCGGTTTTCTTTGTCTAACCCCGACCAACAACGCCCCTAGTTTCCATGCAAGGATGTCCAGTAGATGCCAATTGAACTCAAAGGTCAGAGAAATTGTTCAATCATCTTAAGATTTAGCCCTGGGGGTGGGTTGGGGGGGGGGGGTACTCCCTTATATGGGCTATATAGAAATGTGCGGCCCCAAAGGGCCCCAAAGTCTATAACTTGGGTGTTTATGGCTTGTCATGTGCAGCCACTGCATGGTTTCTTTTCAATTTGCGAACTGATACACGACATTTTACCAGCGAGAAAGAATCATCAAAATATCAGGGTCGCGTCGAAGCCGTAGATTTATTACACATTCTTTTTTGTAAGAACTTCTAATTTTGGGACTGATGTACGGTATTCTTGCCATTTCTGGCATTTGTACGCGACCAGGGACTTATAAGAGTAAATTTCTCGCATAAATATACACACTCTCTCTTGAATATATCAAATTGTCTGTAACGAGCTTCTTTATGTATGTCGTTAGAAGCATTTGGTTATTGCACTGTTTTTTTCCATGTATAGATGCAAGTTTTACATTTTACCAAAAGTTGCCAAAATAAACTTCTTCTGGTGACTCTCAACCTGGGGCGTTTTCTTCGCATGTTCTTTAAGATGATTTCCAGTCCGTACTGCGCACTCTTGAGAGGTCGTTACGTTTTTGTTTTGTTTCATGCATTCATGTCAACCGCCATCGAGTCGCCATTACGGGACGTGAAGCGACGCGGAGCTTTACGTTGCGTTCTTTCTAATATCACTTGATGAAACAACTTTACAGCTGTAAAAATCAGAAAATCAATGAAGCAGTTGGAAAAAGAATTTGAAAGGCCTCAAAGATAAGTTATGTGGTTCGTAACGAAAAACATCGATTCGTATTCTATCGAGTGGGTTTTTTTTATGTTTATAAACATTAGGGTGCTGAGACTGCGCAGTACGGACAGGAAATCATCTTTAAAATCTGGGTTAATGTCAGCCTCAATGTTCTTTTAAAAAAGGTTCTTACTAAAATCTGTAAAATAGAAGAAGGATCAAATCATGCAAGGGATTGGTGAATGTAAGTATCCTGAACACGTTGCAACGTTTTATAGATTGAATAACTAAATTAAATTCACATTGCAATTGTCTCTGCATGGAGTTTGTATCCCACAACAACTTTGATGCGAGTTTGATGTTTTATTGTCATAGCAGCACAAAGACTAACATTTCCACTAAGTTAGTCTCCAACCCAGATCTCCCTCAGACAAGCGTCAACCAGAGTGAGACCTGAGTAGACTAACACTAAGTAACACAACAGACATCTTTGAGATGACATTGGTGCACCTGTTCTAGACTACAAGGCCGGGTTGTTTAGGGGCTTTACATAGCCCTTACTAAATTAGAATGCATAATGACAGTAAATTAACGGTTGTCATTTATACAAACATGTCCCACGAGACTGATATTTTTTGGTAAAGGAAGTTAACGCTTACCATAACTAAAGAAAACACCATTTGTGGATCTTTCTGCTAAGCAGAGCAAGATAACGACGACATGTGCGATAAGGAAGAACCTGAAAATTGATGCATCACCCAAATCAAAAGGCAAATATTAATTTCAATACGACTTCTTTTTAAATTTTAATTTCATGGAGCGTTAGCTTCCTACGAGTGTGAAGAACAACTCGAAAAGAGCGGCTTTCAATTGAGTGTCGTGAAACAAAAACCAAAGTAATCACTCTAGCCAATCACAAAGGAGACAGACATTCCAATGAACCAATCAAAACTCGAAGTAATTACATGTAGCTGACGCGAAGAGCGGGAAAACGTGAGCGAGCGAGTCACGATTGGTTTTCGTCACTTCTAATTGGATGAAAAAGTGGCGCCAGCTTGTTAAGCCAATCGCGTAGCGTAGTTACGCAAAACTAATTATTTTTCCACAATCAAATGAAAACCGCTCTTAATAACCTTCTTTAATAACCTTCTTTAATAACTTACAGCACGGCAATCGTTCTCTATTTTCTTGCCGTGCTTTCTCACTTTGTTTCAGATATACTCTGGAATAAAAAAAATGTAAACTTTTCACGACGATAAACAACTAATGACAAAGCTTGGTACTTAGTACAAGCAGCTTACCGCAAAAAGATAGAATTTTTTCGGGCTATTAATGACCGTTTAATATTTTCAGTGGCTACTTTGACCGTCCATATTAGGGTCATTTCTACCAAACAACACACTTTGAAGACACTCAGTCTTGTACTTGACTAAAAACTACGACTCCTATAGTTACATAATCTTAATCTTGAACTCTTTGTATGAACAACAAAAACGACAGCTAACGAGTGTTGGACGAGAGTTTTAATTTCTTCAACAGTTATCGACTATCATCAGTTTGCAGTCAATTGAGCTAACAGCATACGAGACTTAACATTACCTTCATGTCAAACGAGAGAAATCTTGCGTCAAATCTCCAGCAAATTTCAGCGGCTTCCAATTCGATAAATGGACATGAGTTAGCCGTAAAATGAGAGATACGTTTTTGAACTTTCTTCAACTCTCGCCGACTGTCGTTCTAGTTGGATTCCGGCTTCACACAGTTAATACTTGCATTGTCACATTCAACTGCATTGACTGTTCAGTTTCTTTTCTACATTATGTTACATTCCTAACCTAATGAACATTCTTAAAGTACCTACAGAAAAGCTACAGACACGACAGACCTTACGAACTAACAACAAGTATTCGAAACGCCTTCAAGACGAAAATTTACCCTAAGTAAACTACAGACTAAGAGCAATAGCCTTGCTATTTCTGAATGGCGTAACAGTCTGGGATAAAATTAACCGCTGGATACAATTTATACACAAACCCTGTTGAACTAGTTATTTCACTAGTTGAGAAATAGACCGGTAAACTTTGCGACATACGGAACTATCAGTGGGTGTATAGCAGGCCAACCTTTAAGCACCCTAATGCTGGTCTTATTCGTGACAATTTAATGCTAACAGGGAAGGTGGAGGAGCTTTAGAAGTGTTCGGTCTAGACGGTCCTGTGAAGGTAACACAGCGAGGGAGAAGCAGTTTAAGAGTAGGAGTTAGTGGGAGGGGGCTGAAATAGCCAGAATCTTCATCTATAGCAGATTAACGCGAGTCTACCCATGCGAACAGTGGTCTGTGTCACCCAATTTGCGCGTGAGTCGACTAAGAGTATTGCTACTCCCCCAGCTGAGATGCTACTCCCACCTGGATGGGATGCTACTCCCCCTCCCCTAGCAGGGAAGCTAGTCCACCCAAGGCTTACCTCTCAGCATTTTATTAAGGTTGCCCTGAGAGGAAGTTTGTTTTAGTACCCGTTTATATACGTAGATGGGGAATGCCAGCAAGTAGAGTACAATAACTTCCACCAGGATTTTAATCCAGTGCTCTTGATCTGCAAACTATACTTTGATGGTAATAACTTGTTAAAGAAATAACAATATCACACTTGTTACTTAAAGAGTAACGGATTTCCCATGCATAAACAACTCCTGCGTTAAGATTAAGATTTTCTTTCATTAGCCAGAAACAGGATATTCTTTCAGCAACGCTGTCAAATAGTCGGTTTCGATCAAGTAAAATGTTGGCCGTTTTAAGGCCTCTTTAAGCCAACAATTGTACATGACGTCATACACCTTCTGTGGGCACCCTACTGGGCAGGCGAGTCGCTGTCCCGCCTCAAGAAATCCAGGAAGCTATAGATAACAACAGAGAAATATTCGAATAGTCACAAACCTGAGCGGAAGTCATCTTAAAGTGTTTGTCAGGCGATGGTGTTATAAGTCTGGTCCGTTGAAACTAATTGATGAGTTTAGCCGAGACAGTATTGGTTGTAAGGTTCGCGCAAAGTTTGTCGGCAGTCATTGGTCAGTGCTAGTAAACTTCCATCCGTCTTTTGTTTCTCAAATTAGGTCACTCTGTTTGAGGTCGATGCAACAGAATAATATCATGCTTGTTATGAACCGTTCACAAATAACTCCTGTTCTAAAATTAAGATTTTCTTTTAAAAGCCAGAAACAGATAAGTTGCCAAATATAACGCTTTTTTTATTCACGACATAAACATAAATTAATAATGAACTGACGGATGGACCTCAAAAGAAAATATACTACACAATACGACATGAAAGTACTGTTCAATAACTTTCACCTGATGGTCATAAAATAGGGTTTAATTTGCACACTCAAACGTTTTGAAAGAACATGCTAGTGACATTCCCCCTACCTCAATATTTTGCATGTCACCATATGGCTTGTCTCCGAAGGTAAAAATCTCCCACATAGTTACCCCAAAGCTCCACACGTCACTTTTGGGGGTGAAGCGTTGCTTAAGCAAGCTCTCCAAGGCGTACCTGGGATTGGTGCAAAGCACAATAATCACATGTTTTGTAAAATAACTGAGATACTACGCGCGCATTCAATGGTCGATAGGTGTGTTTATGATGAGAGTACGTAAACATGATTGTGACGTTTTAGATTCGCGCGTATTCTTGAGAAATATTCTATAAAAGTAATGGAGTTTTTTCTCCATGCGTCTCGGGTTTGCATAACTGTCTCGAATGGACAGTAGGGAACTTAAGCAACGACGACGGCGATGCCGAGGACGACGACAAGCCAAAAATGAATTTATATTTTACCAGCAACATTCGCAATTGTCTAGAACTGTTAAGTACGCCAATGGCTCTAAAAACGTGCTCAGGCTAGATATGCCATGACAGCGTTCAATTCCAAATGGAAATACGAAAAATTAGCCGTCGTCGTTCGCGTTCCTCGGACGACGCAGAACTTGGTCATTTTAAGTTGTTGTCTTGCAGAGAACGGCAAAGAAATGTACAGAGATTTAAAACGCACGTGCACATCTATTGTTTTGCTCATTAAACCTTTTGTTTGGCGACGTTCCCGTTGCCGTCGTCGTCGTGGTTTGCTTAAGTTCCCTAGTTTCGGCGATACGGCGGCTAATGTGAATTCTATTGTTTTAAATAGCTAGAGCTTAGACGAGGCTATGTCAACACAGAAAAAGTGCTCTATTGCTCAAGCGCAAATTTTCATATACTGAACATTTGAATACAATCAATGGCTAAACATTGTGAATGTAAAACAGACGGGTTTAAATGAGGGATAAAAATTGCGCTCAGCTGCAATTAAAATAGAATGAAGTTTAAAAACAAAAGAAAACAAAGAAAGGATACATAGCTGGTGATTAAACTTTGCGCACTTCTACATCTACATTCGATTTCGTCGGTAAAGTGTTTAGACATCACACTTTGTATACCAATTAAAATGCATATGAACTAAATCAACTTCGTTCAACGAGGGTGGTGCATAACGCACTTACGACTGCCAAACCCATGGCCATAGGATTCGCAATCGAACTGGAATTTAGAAATGTTGCTTTTTGTAGAACGAGGGAAACTGGAGAACTCGGAAAAACCCCTTCCAGCAAGGATAAAAAAGAAGAATAAACTCCACAAACATATGAGGTCGTGTGTAGGATTCAAACCCAAGCCACATTGGTGGGAGGAGAGCGCTCTCACTTCTGCGCTAGCCTTGCACCACCAGTTATATGTTACAAAATAGGTAAAATAAAGGGTAAATAGGTAATTCTTAATTTAGTTGCATGAAGCGCCGAGGAGTATTTCTACTCCCCCCTGGATGGGATGCTAGTTTCATCGCAGTGGTACCCACCATCATTAAGTTCACCGGTATCGATTTATAAACCTGGGTGGAGAGAGAGACTTTGAAAGTAAAGTGTCTTGCCCAAGAACACAACACAATGTCCCCGGCCAGGTCTCGAACCCGGACCGCTCGATCCGGAGGCGAGTGCACTAACCATGAGGCCAACAGCGCCTCCGCACGTTGCAAAATAGCTTAGACACAATGTTTTCATAAAGAAAAATAAAAGCATGGGATAGATAAATACCACTTCACAGGTATTTTACTGGACTCCTGAAGTTTGTAGTAATCCTGTAACCTTGACAAGCCAAAGTCGCTAATCTTTACAAGGTCCTCCCTCATTACGAGGATGTTCCTTGCAGCGAGGTCTTTATGCAGTAATGATTGTTGTTCCTTAAAGCAGAAAATTAGAGCAAAATAATTACTCCTTTAATCTAATCTACAACAAGGTCAATTCTGCATCGGGCCAAAGTGTTCCTGGTAGAGACATTGGAGCTCATCACAGTTTATTAAAAGAAGCTCCGTCGTGGTGTTTGAGTTACTTTGGCAATGTGCCAAATTACCTTCAAATTTTAAAGGAAACCTGGAAATAATAGTTTGCTAAGATCCAAAAACATAAACAAGGATGGTTAAGGATGGAGAAAGATTGACACGGATTCTAAAAGACGAACTTGCAAAACTTTTTAAGATGCGCAAACAGTGACGTAGTTCGTTTAACATCAAGCAACAGAGAGTGTAGTACCACTTTTTTCCCCCTGGATAGGAAGCTAATCCATCTCAGAATCACCTCAAGTATTGAATTTGCCAGTACATATTGAAACACCTGGAGAGAGGTACTGGGAGAAAACGTTCTTGCCCAAGGACACAATGCAATGACCCAGAGGCCACACCCAGTCCCTAAAATCAGAGTCCAGTACGGTAGCCATCTGGCTACTGTGCATCTCAATGCTATGAGAGCCGCTAACATTTCTAAACCTTGATCAATGTTAAAAGCATGCATAAATTCTAATATCTAAACGTTTGAGCTTGGAACTCCTTTGAAATGCAAACCAAGCCTTCAGCAAGACTTACCAGGTATCGCATTCCTTTGCAGATCTGCATGCAAAACTCAAGAAGTTGTGGTATTTGCAAAATGTCCTGAAAAAAGTCATGGCGCGCAAATTAGACTGACATCGCAGGAAACAAATATTGTAAATGACAGATGGGATCAAAAAAGGCTGGTAATATTTTCATTCGCTCGATGTACCTCTGAATACATTTCACGGAATTTATCTTAAAACTAGTTGAAATGGCTTTTCACAATTTGACGAAAATGTATATCTAAAAAGAAAATCACCAAGTACTTTTACTAACAAGAATTGAAAGATCAAACGTGGGTACGTCTATAAGCAGACCAGCATCTTATCGTCCCATCAAACATGGAAGAAAACAACATGTAGACATGTGTAGTACACATCGAGTTTTCCACTTTTTCTGAATTAACTTCATGGTTCAAAAATCTCAAAAGTAATGGGTTGACGTCATGTCCTAGGTCTATCTCTCGGTTTGAAGTATCGCGCAATAGAGGCATCACAATAGGCGCATTTGATCATATTCACATGTTAATTTGCGCCTTAGAAATATTAAATATTATTATTATTATTATTATTATTATTATTATTATTATTATTATTATTATTATCACTACGAATTCTTTTTTCCTGTAATTAAAAATCATAGAGCAAGTGTTCTCAATTTAATCTTATTGCATAAATTATCCACTGTGGCCGCTATTTATGGTTTCCCAAACAACGCTCTGGAGTGCTGTCCTAACAAAAACAATCATTTTTCTTAGAAACTATATAATTAGAAAAAATCCCGTGTCCCGGTTCATGAATTCCACTTAATAAGGTTTATTACATCCACAAAAACTAGACAAAACGGTGCCTACTATACTACTCAGGTATGACGTTAGATAACTAAACCTGCCTTGTTTCTAGGTAAATAAGCTTGTAGAGACCCCAACGGTGCAAGTTCTGTTACCAACATAAGTTTTCCATTTGGATCTAAAAGATGGCAAGATCATAAGGATCAATTATTTTCATTTAAGTAAAATACTACAGGTTTTACAAGGCTCGTAATCAAGTTTGCACACTGTAAGTACAGTATACCTATAATTGCTATATAATACCTCTGATTTGTAAGTCCAACAGTTGCATTTAGTGAATTTCCTTGGTATCATAAGCCCAGATTGTTAACGAAATCTTTATCAATAAGCACATTTATTGGGTAGTCTGCCACAGCACAGGGGGTGGCAAATAGCTGACTATTTTTACTTATAGAATTTGAGTCACACAAAGCATGTTCAGATTGGTTATGTATTCGTTTATTATTGATGTGCGAAGCAGTGATACTTCCAGGTGGCTGAGACGTGCCATGGTCTTACTCAACCTCACTCCCAGGGTCCCCCGCCCAGAGCAAGCGAGAGTTAGCAATTTAGCCAACGAAAACCGTTCGCTAGAGATATACAAATCATAAAGTTATTATGTACATTGTTAAGAACGTTCATCTAGGGCAACTCTACAAGTAAAATTTAACATACTTTTCGTAACCCCACGCAGTTTAATAATGTATCGACAATGCTGCTTTGATTCCAACTCAATCATGTTTTGAACCTCATTGATGAAGTCACTGGAATCCTCTGGTGATGCGTTGTCCTTCAACACTTTCACAGCCACTTCCTCTCTCTATAGGAAAAGAATTCTTGTAAGTAATCTTCCCACTACAAAACATGTTCTAGTAAGCTTTCAACTGATAGTGAGTTAGTGGCCTTTTTAATGATATGTAAAGTAGTTTATTAAAACTCTCTTGCAGTAAAACAACTGAATTAACGAGTACATTTTACAATCTTAAATTATCTAAAGTACAGTAATTTACAAATATAACAGTGGTACTATCAATTGAGTCACAAAATATTCAAATGTAAGAAAGTCCTCTACTCTCTTTGTCGTGCAGGCCTGCATGTTTAGCTATCCTGCATGGATAGCAATCATCAATGCAACCTTTGATTATCCTAAGGGAAAATGAGATTCTTACTACCCTAATAAGAACAGAATAATTGTCACACTCCCATAATTTGTAACAAGGATTTTTGCTGAGCACCTTGCATCACAACAAAATGCAGTTGCTCACCATGATTAGTTCTTACATCACCGATTAACAATCTATTGATGACAATACCTTTGGGCACGGGCCTGTAGAAACAATTGTTGCTTGATTTACTTCACCAAACTGCCCCTGCAAAAGATAGCATCAAAGAGCCAATGAGACATTGAAAATTAGTTATTCGTCCAGCATCAGTGATGATTTGTCTGTCAAAATTTCTTACCTGGCCAAGTTTTCTATGTATTTGCAACTGCTCATAACGAATTTGAAGCTGCTGAGGAATCTTGCTCATGTCCAAAGTAGGTTGTTCCTCTCCCGCAGAAGAGCATGAATCTGGTGTGAAGAAGATAATGGTGATGACATTTTAAGAAAACTTCACTTGACAAGGGCATGATCACCCTCTAAACAATGATTTCAAAAGTTCAAGTCCACCGATTAATGAGGATGGCTAATGACAGCAAAGTATAGTGGATTGCATGATGTAAGAGATGTTCTATAAGATTGACTTGGATTCCGTTTTTAGGGAATCTTTCTTACAAATATTGTTAATATTATCTAATTTTTCCTCATGTCTAGGCTTAGAGTGCTTTTCAATTGAGTGGCGTACAACCAGAACCAAAGTAATCACTCTAGCCAATCACAAAGGACACAGACAATACCGTGAACCAATCAAAAACTTGAAGTAATTACATGTAGCCGACGCAAAGAGCAGGAAAACGTGAGCGAGCGAGTCATGATTGGTTTTGGTTTTATTCGGGATTGGATTACGCAAGTTTTTAAAGCCATTCGTGTAGCGTTGGAAGTGGAAAACAAACTTTTCGACACTCAAATGAAAACCGCGCTATAATCAAGACTGTAGTTTGTCTACATGACAATAATTCTAACTAGAACCAAATTTTGTTATGAACTTGTCAGCAATCAACATGCTAATTTTTGAAACTTGCTGGGCGTTCCAGGTCTTGCTGCTGAGTACTACATCTCGAGAAAGAAAGTTGTATCCTAATACGTGTTATTAGCGTTCAGTCTTATTGCACCGGTAATTCGTCGCTGCCTATTCGTACTCCTGAATATGAAGGCATTCTATTAAAGTGAACTGTTTTCCCATAGGTCATATTGACTGTTAAATTAGTAAAGAATGGGATACCAATTGTTGATTTCCTCTGTTGGTAACCCCTCTGCACAGCATCAGGAGATGGCCAGATTCCCTCTGATGATGAAGAGCGACTGAGGGATGCCATGGGTTCATCTTCTTCTCCCTCTGTAGCTTTATCAGGAGCCTGTCTGAGCAATGATACACCGACACGGTGATTATCCATGTTCCCCACAAGCTGCGCTTCTTTGTCAATGTAATTTCCATCTGAGGTTCCAGCTGTCGACCCCGTAATTTCTGTGGAATGGCATTTCACTAGATTAGCTTTACAAAAGCTCTTTTGCGAGACCCTGCCAAGCTGAAATACATCACGTAATGTGAGCTAAATGCAATAACTGGTACATAAAATGAATCCAAGGTTGGCAGCTTTAAATAAATTACAATATTTAGAGAGGAAGCCACATCAGCCCTAGCTGGTTTTCATGAGCGTCCTCCATCTTGGTCGAAATGGAATTTGGACATGTTGGTTTTTGTGGAGGAAGGAAAGCCAGAAAGCCCATAGAAAAACCCTCGGAGCAAGGCAAGGCAACAACAAACTCAACCCACATATGTCACCGGGCCAGAATTGAACCCAGGCCACATCGGTGGGAGGCGAATGCTGTCACCACTGCGCCATTCCTGCCCCATCGCTGCTCCCCATAAGTGTTTCAAGCCGCTTATTTGACAAAACGACTACTGTTTGACAAAAGTAGACAATTGCTTCAGAAGTGAATCATATAGGTATCTCACCGAGGGACAGTAGCTTCATTTTTTTAATTTCTTGCATAAATCTACACACAAAAAAACTATGGGGGAAAAAATATTGCAATTTCAACAGAACGTGCGTTTTTCTTTGCTGTCCCTCCACGCAGCTGACTGAGATGGCCGACGGGCTTGCATGGGGCAGATTAATGAATCCACATTAATAGCGCATATCTGAGTTGCCTTTTACCTGTGTCAAAAGAAGTCTTCGTGCGAAACTATTCTTATGAAAATTCGTTTCCTTGAGGACTCGTTTTAAAACAGAGGTAAAAGCTAGCCCAGAAATGGCCTATTCTCAACGTGTGTCGTATTAACAAAATAAAGGAAGAAGTGAGTGTTCAGACCTTGTCCTAGAAAGTCTTCTCTTCGATATTTTTTATTTCGTTTTCCTGCAGCCTATTAAGTCACGTGCCCCGTCATCTACGTCACAGCTCCATTGTTACGGAGCACTGTGAGAACACTGAGGCGAATGATGAGCCAAAATGGCGGCAAATGATTTTAAAATCGCGTTTTGTTTAAATGGGCATATCCTCCCTGAACACCTTTGGAAAGTTTAAAGAAAAGGTCATGGGTACATTAACGTGATACAAGTACGAAAATTCTCACACATGTCCTATGGGGCTCAGGGGTAAGATACATCCAACCACATCTAAGAAGACATTTTATGGACTTTTGTCAAGGATTTCACAAATCACTCGAACTGGATTTACCTTTAACATCACCTATTTCCCTGCAACCGGGGTCTACCCAAATGTTTCCTTGGACACCACATTCCCCTTCCTGGTCGCCATTAAGAGAGCAACCATCTTCATTGCGTGCATCATCCAGTTGATTTGAACACAGGGAATTAATTTCTTGGCCCAGGAAGTGGTCCTCTTTGAAAACAGGAAACCCGGTTGATTTCAGTGTTTCCTTTGAGAGATTATTCAAGGAAAATTTCTTCATTGCGAGTTCCTCTTGCCCTTGATCAAACACCAAGGTTGCGCAATTTAAGACTTTAATCTTACCAGGGGAATGCCCCACAGACCCACATGATGAACCAAGTTCAGTGTCACTGGTCTCATCAGCATCTTCGTTGTCTGGGTCACTCTCCTCCCCACAGTCTTCATTATTTGTCAGCTCTGGCATGAAATGGAACAATTGGTCGGTTACGTCAGTAGGATTGGTTGATTCTTTGACGGCCAAAAATTGGTAGGGATTGAAACCTGGCGAGCTGTCAACTACTTGGCTCTCTTCTGAGAAAGTGCTGTTCTCTTCTGGATTGTGTTGAAGAAGCTCTCGATTACTGATGTAGTCCCCAGACACACTTGCACTGTCCATCTCTCTATCTGCACGAGGCTGTATTTTGCAATTGGCGTGTTCCCCTTCTAGGGCAAAGAGTGACTGATCGGACAAATTGCTGAGCTCTAAGCCGACATTGCTCATTGGACGGGCCAATTTACCCAGGCTTAACTGGCTCTCTTCTGATAAGGTACTGTCCTCTTTTCGATCGAGCTCGTGAAGTTTGTTATTTGTGACGTTGCTCGTAGATTCCTTTACACTGTCCAGCTCCATACCTGTGCAAGGCTGTGAATTGAAATGGTTACGTTCCTCTTCTAGAGAAAAGGATGGCTGCTCTGCCAACTTGTTGAGCTCCAAGTCAACATTGCTTTCTGGAAGAAAAAACATACCAAGGCTCAACTCAGCTTGAAAGTCACCATAATCATCTTCACTTTCTTCCTGTAGATCAGTAATCAGTGGGGATGGTTCTTCTTTAAAGGAATCATCGTCAATATCAGACAAGAGATCTGTTAGAGCAAGAGATCCCAACCCTTTCTGGATGCTGTCCTTAGAGAGTGAACCCAACAGTTCATCTGGAGATTTGCAAGAAACACTAGCAAATCCCTCGCTTTTGAATTGTGATGTTTCTTTAGGGTTTGGTTGGTTTTGGTAGAGGAACAGGTCTGAGCTGCGTGGTGTTTGATTCTCAGCATTCAGACCGTTGCCCTTTGTAGCACTGTAACCTGTAGCTGCTGCAGTACTCACAGGAGACTGCATTGATTGAACAGGGACAAAAGGGTTGTCAACTGTACTGCTAGCTCCTGACGACCTCTGTAGAATGCTTGAACCTTTGATTTGATTTCGTGGCATGCTTTCATTTGTTGAAGTGGAAAGTGTCACATATGACCCAGCTCTTGATTTCTCTGGTTTCTCTTCTGTGTGATGTACAGGCGGAGAGCTCTGGGTGGAAGTTATTGATGCCAGAGTGATGTATGCAGATGACCCAGATTCTGATACTTTCTTAATCCCTTCTCCATGCTGATCACCAGCGTCATCATCAGAACACACAGAAAGCAGGTCAGGTTGTGTCTCCACATCTGGTGGGAGACTATCGACACTAGTCTGAAGAATGGATGTGTTTTGCAAGTGTTTAGCCAGGGACCTCATTGCCATAGCCTCAGCGCCACTATCATCTGTACCACTGTCTTCATTGCTACTACCATCACTTTCAACTGGCTCTTCAGAACTCACTGTCTCGGGATCTTCTATGCCGGTAGCGAACACCAGCAATTCCTGTTGGTTTAGTAAAGGCACGTTCACTTCTGCACTTGGATGGGGACATGGGACATTTCTTTCTTCCTGCTGTCTTTCTGTAAGTTCTGGCCCTTCATTGTTATTATCACTGCCTGCTTGGATCGAGGGAGGACAAGAGCTGACTCTCGTGATACTTGGTTTCCTTACAGGAAGGAAACTGAATGGTTCCTTGGACGGCAGAGTACTTTCAGCGTCATATGCATACACTAAACCAGGATGAGAAAATGTCTTTGAGAGGCTTTGCTTTTTGGGTGTAGTATTGTCAAACAAGGAAATGCTGGTGACCAGTGAAATGCCTGGAAGATTATGGCTGCGATCTTCATTAGCAGAAACTTCATCATGGACCACATTCTCAGGTAAGCAAGAGTAGTCACCATTAGAGGCCTACAAGTAGGAAAGGAAAAAGAGTAGAAGGACGATAAATCAATACCCGTCTTTAAGTTTACATTTAATCTACCAATCACAAGCACTGATACAACGTAAGGCTAGCACAAATGACTGTGTGTAGTATAAATAAAAAACTAAATACTCTTTTGACATAAGCCAATATTCAATAATAAACAAACCGATGGAATCAAATCTAATTTGTTTTTAAAAGCAAATCTAAACGATATTTACTGCATAACCGAGTGAATGCACAAGTGACAGGTTTTGCTAACGAACCGAAAGCCATTGAAAGATAAATAACATCCGCACAGAGCTGGTGTGCACGTTGCAAAGAGAAGTGAGGATTCTGATCAGAAGATATTAAAATTCTGCTCAATCCCTTCTCATCATGATGACCAACGTCATCACAAGAACACACAGGAAGAAGCTCAGGTTGTGTCTCCACAGCGGATGGAAGACTATCAACATGAGAAAAGACACGTTAAATCCACACAGAGTTGGCGTGCAAGCTAGAGTTGCTAAATTGTGTGCAATGTTGTGGGTTTTCATATTAAATAAGGTGCAAAGTAAATCATTTGATTACTGATCATGAATATTGTTCAGCAGAAAATATATAGGTATACCTGAGAGTCATTGGGAATAGGTTCTAATTCCAGGTTACTCTGTTGAGTTGGTAATGGAATCTCCCAATCTTCCAGTTGTGTGATTTCAGGGGGGAGGAGAAGATCCTGTGCTTCGTCATCAGAAACTGACAAAGAAAAATCAAACTTGTCAATAATATTAGTCCATCTGTAGAAAAGCAGAACAATTCGTGGGAATGCTAACACCAATCCTAAACACCAATCGCCAATCCCAAATTTGAGGAACCAGTGGAATATAAAACGTTCTTGGATATGACCGTCAAAACGGCTAAAGTGCTGCAGTTAATTCTAAGATACTCTGGTAAAATTTTGAAACTGAATGATAGAAGTTATTTGTCTGCAACCTTCACGGCACAGATCATTTTTCTGTATATAAAAAGTTTTATTTAATTCCAATCTGAGTTGTTTTTCAACCGTTTCCGCCGTTTTATCTGTAAACCATTTTTGGAGAGGGGTGAATTGCTCTGCCTCACATCTTCTAATTCTGAAGGAGGGTGACACAAACTAACAACCTAAAACATCGCCCTCTATGGTTACATTTCATGCTTTTGATTTGCATAAAAACGTTATTTTGAAGGAATAATCCCAAACATACTGAATTCAAAAAGTAGCTCTTCCCATAAAGAGACAATTCGCCTTCAATAATTAAAATTTTATTCAATGGTTGCAAGGACACCTATGGACTCGTTAAGTGGCCAATACGAAACATCCAGTTAGTCAGTTAGGACCACAGCTTTACAATGTGGTAGTACTCTTGATCATAGCATTGAAATCTGCGACGTTCACTTACAGCACACAACAGAATAGTGGGTGTTGATCACACTCACCTAATTCAGGTGATCGTAGCTCTGTTACCAATTCCTGGAAAGACATTCTGTCCTGAAAATGTTAAGGAAACAATTGTGTTATGCTGATTGTCTTAATTACTTTAAACCAACGTCTAAGTGCCCAAGGTAGAAGTATGATGAAGATGAACTCACACTTACAAATACCTTGCAGGGACAGATCCAGAAAATTCAGAAAGAGAGGTCGAATGCAGAATGCAAGTCTAGAAAGCCTGATCGAATAAAACCACTCAAAAGACGGTTAGACGGACTGGTGTTGTTGTTGACAAAAATGCTTTGAAAATACATGAAAAAAACAGGGGCCGTGGCCCCCTCGGCCCCTTCCCTAGATCGGCCCCTGCCTTGTATACTTATGCTGTTCAAGCAGCAGATTTGGAATTTACTTTTCAATGATTCTTTTTAATTTAAACGGAAAAAATCTTGGCGCTTCTCAGTGTCAACTGAGTGAATGACATATAACCCAGTACTACACAAAATGCGAATGACTGTGTTGATCATATTTATTACATCAATAACACTAACAGCAACAATATGAACAGGCCAACCTTTGGTTCTGGCTCACAACACCGTTTTATCAGCTTTCCAACATTGGGTGGACAGTTTGGTCTGAAAAACAAAGGTTTAAATCACAGGTATAATGAGGCGAGCACAAATGTGGTGTCAAAAACCAATGAATGAACGAAACTGTTCTCCTCAATTATTGCTTAATAACCAATTCTATTAAAATAAAAAGGTCTTAAAAAAATTGTAAGAACCTGTTTCAACGTTGTCAAAATGGTTGGTTAATGCGTTGTATAACAATTAAGAAAATGGCGGGCCTTAGGGCTTTATATTGCAACAGACCAAAAATTATAATTCCCTCATGGGAAAACCAGTTCTACGTAACAAGCAGTAGAGCTCAATCAATGTTTCCCTGATACAGACGACAAAGGCTGGTTTGACGATTCAGTCACAAAAGGGCTTCACTAACCTTTCTGGATTGAGATACTGCCCTTTCAAATACCGGTTAATAATCTGTAAAAGAAATGATTCTATCTATTAATCAAACAATCATTGTTGTGGGATTTGGAGACTGGTAATTCAGGGTAAGCAGCAATTGAAAGCGATTTTGTTTCCGACCAGTAACACATACCCGGTTCGCACTACTATTGATAAGCACTGTAGAAGTGTGGCAGCTCTCGTAAGCTTGTAATTCTATTAGTCGTCATTGCAGCAGCCGTTACTGTTTTGGGGCTAGGGGCATTGTTTCTGTTGTTTGTTCTACTGTCTTCTCAAAGGGTATTGAGCCATTTGTGTGAGACCTTACGAGAGTTGCTAGATGACCCAACCACTGAGCCACTGTAATTTTACTGCATGTCGGCAAAACTGTTGAACAATGCTCGTGAAGACACTATTGAGAACAGAACATGCAACCTCTACGAACAGCTTAAAGTGCAGCTTACTAATCCAACTACAAGTCTACAAACCGTAAACCAGTATTAAAGTTCAATACACAAAGGGGAACAAAAACTGAGAAATGTGTACCTACTTAACTGTATATATAAGGCTCCAACGTTACCTTAACATTTAGTGAAGATCAAGACTTCAAACCATGCTGACTGTAACTTGACGGTACAGTTTATACATGTCTAGCTGCACTACCAAAATGTTGACACACTATTCTTAGCTTTACATTTTAATATTGTCTGTCTGTCTGTCTGTCTGTCTTTCTGTCTTTCTGTCTGTCTGTCTGTCTGTCTGTCTGTCAGTCGTCTGTCTACATTCACGCCGATTTCGTTCTGCATTGATATCTCCGCCTATTACATGATAGCAAATTCAAACCTCACAAATGCCTTCAAACAAAAGACAGAGGAGGTACTTACCTCGTTCTCTGACAGCACTTCTTCTGCGAGAGAGCAGTGGAAAGGCTTTTTCATAGCAAAAATTTCCCAGAGTGTTACTCCGAATGTCCAAATGTCACTCTCTATAGTGAACGTTTGATCGTGCAGGGACTGGGGCGAGAACCAGCAGTAGCTATTCAAGTCACGTTAAATAAAAAAAAATATATATTTTAACTTAAGTCGTAGTTAATTGAAGGAAATGGTTGGGAAACTTGGCAAAGTTCTTTGCTGTATGTTAACTTACTTTTAGTTTGCTATTTTGGGGCTTGACCCTGCACAAAACTTGGCAAAACACAAAAAGTAGTTACGTGTGGTACAACTAACCAATAGAAGCATTGCGATTATGTAATTCATGCATAGTCAATGAGCATAAAACAAAAGATGTACAAGGTCAAGGACCTTCCAACAAAACTCTTAGCCTCTTTGTCTCGTTCTCTGAGGTTTACCGGCCTTCCTAACTTAACTATGCTTTTCGGTAAGATGCACTTTGACATAATATTTTCAAACTTATTAATAATTCATCAAGTTTAAACAAAGGAAGTCATTCCTGTGACTGTGGTTTGGATATCTGATCTTAGTTGGCATAGATTTTTTACGATTTTATTGTCTGTTTTCTCCTCAGTTTTAGTTTCGATTGAGAAGATACATCAAACACTCAAGACAATGTTTGACCACATTTCCAAACACCTCGAAGTTCGTCAAAAATACTCCGCTACGCGTCATATTTTCAATTCTCTTCTCGGTCTTTGGAAATGTGGTCAAACACAGTCTTTCGTGTTGGACATACTAGGAAATCCTTTGGATCCAACCACTGTTCAAGAAAAAGAGAGACTTAAAAATGTGCCCCCTTATAATGAAAACCCGTTTTGCTCTCAACTGAAAAATACCTCTGTCAGTTGACTTACACGTTGCAAACTTTGGAATTCCGTCTTCATCTAATGCGGTCATCATTAAGTGACAGAAATCTAAAAAGGACTGTTCCTGATAACTGAAGTTTTGACAACTTCAGTGAAAATCAACTTCAAGATCAGATAAGGGGTGATTTCCATTCAACCAAACATTCCTTGGAAAGGGCCCGTAGGCATTATGCTGACAAAATTTGTTTGGTTTTGCTAAAAATCTCGACAAAAGTTGCCTCCGTCAAATTTTCGATTTGGTAATCGTGGACGCACTCAAACACAGTAAAATATCTGTTGACCACAAAGTGTCAATCACATGACGAGGTCAAAGATTAAAGAGAGATCAAAGTGAGATCAAATTTACTTAATTGATGTTTTCCTTCAGACCATGCCGGGTAAATTGAAAACTCCGTCAGTTGTCACGCCTGACGAAAATTCGTCCTGCTCCGAAGCAGGATGCCGGCGCCTTTTAAGTTTGGTAAGGCTTGCAAAATTTGGTAGTAAAAAAAAAATCACTGTGTGCATTTGTTTCACGGAACTGATGACAGATTTTTTCACAAAATAAACAAAAATATGCCTTGTGCATACGGGCCCAAACTTTACAATAAATCCGATGACTGTTTAAAAATTTCCGAAATGTGAACCATTCCGTTGAAAATTCCAGAAATTCCGCGGGGAAAATCAGATGGAGCAGAAATTCCCGGTGAGAAATTTTCCATAATTTGAGTACAGCTCGCGAGGAAAATGTTGTTCCATTCGCCACAGGAAATTTCCGGAAATGCAAATCGGAATTTTTGGTCAAATGAGAGCGCCCAAAAATCTATACTCCATACAGCTTTTGTTACCCACCCAAATCCTCTTCTGGTAGAGTGGAAGAAGCTCTGCCCATTCTGTACGAGGTACAACAGACCAAAGTCACTGATCTTGATACACTCTTCATTGGCGACAAGCACATTGTGTGCATTCAGACGGCCATGAACAACGTTCTGAAATCCAAACCACAATAAACATATTATAGAAATGTAAGTAAGTTATCATGGCTGAGCTTTTATTTAAGTTTAGAATATAGCTTCTGTATACCTGCTCTGTTGTTTAGGGTGCATCTTGAATTTTTTTATATGCACTGCTGCAAATTATAGAGCACGTATCTTCTGGATGTTGTGTTGTCATCGCAATTACTGCCCATTTTCAGACGTAAATATTTTCGCTCTTTTATGCCACATTACTCGAAAAAAACTTTCGGACGATTTTAATTTCGGACACAAAAAGGGTCAGAAAAGAAGACCGTCCGAAGTTTTTAAGCATCCGAAATATTTACAGTACAGTATAAAATTTTTAGGAAGCTTTTAAACTCAGAGTTAACTTTATGTAGCGAACTTTTATATGCGACACTCCTTGAGATACGTAACGGCTTCATAGAATTTGTGTTATTTTCTCGTCGGTGTATCTGTAAAACCAACAGGGTGCAGTACAACTATCATTTTCACAGATGTTGTTTTAGCCTTGAATACATGTAATACACTCTAGAGGTCTAGAAAAACTGCTGAGCGTATTCGCGTTCAGCCTATATGCGTCCACAAGTTTATCTTGACCTCAAGCGTGCATTATTTTGTTAGAGAACATGGAACACCATCTGCTGTTTAGTACTTATAAGACATAATACGTTTTTAAAATAATTTCTATAATTAATTACTTTGTTGGTTTGAAAAAGTCTCAATTCTAAACTAAACTATTCTTAGACTATTATTTCTTCTAGTAATTATTGGCTTATTTTTCTTAACTAAAAATTTAACGTGCCGACAACTCATCTCACACACTGCGTTTTTTAGTTCTCGATAACATTTAGTTACCGATAAGAAACAGTTGTCAACAACTAAATGTCTAGTCTGTGGGGGCTCTTATTATACATTTTCCTACTACAGATGTTATCAGTTTTTACTGGCTTCTGACTTACCTTGCTGTGTAGGAACATCATTCCTTCTGCAATCTGTGCAGCATACGAAATGACCGTCCCTTTGGTTATCCCATTTTCCTTTGTACTAGAAAAGCAGCATTGGTAAAAAAAAAAAATAGTCAGCCCCTTCAAAGATTTGGAAAACAAGTATTCTTGTCCGATAACAACACAGCATTAACAACAACAACATCTAGACCAAATGGAGTGCAAAAGGTTTGCTATCATAAGGACCACGTCAAAAACTCTTCTGATTGGCCAATTACATTAATTAAAAAACTGGATCATTGGATAATGCAATTCATGAGTTTTGGCTTAGCCATCATGGTATATGAGCCATTATACCATGCTCTGCAAATATGGTAAGCGCACGTGTGACTTTTGGGGGCATTTTTATTTTAGTTTAGTTTTCTATATTTTGGGGGAGTTTTTAATAAGACAATTATTCCACTCGCGCTTGTTGGATGTGAGATTGTTCAAAGCCAATTAGGCAATGCACAACTCGTTGGCTATCCATCATCTCATTAATCCAATGCACGCTCATGGAATAATTGTTAGATACTGTGTGTTGTTCTAAAGCAAACTTTATGAGCAGGCATCACATGTCAAGGAAAACGTTACCTTTCATTCTTGATGTACTGGTCTAGAGGACCTTCTGCTGCGAACTCGAACACAAAGATCAAGGCTTTTTCTGTCTCAGTAATGCCATAAAATTGAGTCAAGTAAGGATTCTGAAGCTCTGAAAAGGTTCCCATTGCTTCCTTGTAGCGACTGGTTTTCTGCAACCAAAAAGAAGATAATCATTGAGAACACTGACAAATCAAAACAATGTTTTTCACTGTACCTTATTAGTATTTTTATCTCGCCTTTTCTTGCATATATTTTATCATTTTGCATTCCATTTTTATCCGTCGAAGGCTGTAGATTGACAGCCGAAAGCTCATGTTCCTTTTGAACATTTTTTAGCCAGCGAACGTTTTTATCATAATTTTGACTACCAAATGATATTGGAAAGTTCACACTAGTGGAATAGTTTGTATATTTTCACTTTGACTAGGATTATTTTGAATGCTGAAGTTGGAAAACCCTATCAAAATATTTGAAGCTTAATAATGGTACATTACCAAAAAAAAAAACAGCTTTCTAATGAGTTTTAAAGTAATTCATCAGGTTAAAGTAATTGATAGAGATGTACGGTCACTGTAGTGTATGAAAGTAACTGGTCATGTTTTGGCTTCCTCATATCTCATGAATCTCTGGTCACTTATTAATTAAAATATAATTTAACGCTACCAGAGTACAAAGGTTATTTTGAGTGACAAAATTACTTGGCCTGGTCTGTACGGATTACTCAGTGCAAAACAGTGCAACACTGCCATCAAGAAAACAGATCACTCCACGAAACAAGATACAAAAATGTTGAACAAGACTTACTTCTCTTCCAATAGGCTTCACCAATGCCCTAGAGACGACGCAGAGCTGTTCTTCAGCAGATGCACAAAAGGATCCCTTCCTGACTTCACCAAATTCACCCTAGGAATTAAATGTTCTTCAGTTAAAATGGTAATCACATGATGTCTAATCATAAGATTGAGAAAACTACTGCATTGTGATTGGTTAGGAGCAAGCCACTTCATAGTTAATTTTTAACTTGCATTGCAGTGCAAATTATCACCCGCGCATTGTTAATTTTCCTTGTCATATAACAAATGAGTGATTGTAAGAATGCGATGAAATTGAGGCCCCTGAGGTTTGCCAAGGTTTGAAAATTTAAACGATTTGTAGGCTGCATGGAAAAGCTTGCTATCCAGCAAATTGGGACCCGTAACTTTCCAATTTTTACATAGAAATGTGTGCTAGGGGGGCAATGTTTGTCCCGTGGAATAAAATCATTTCCTCGTAAGTTTTAGGGTTCCATAGTTTTATAAGTTTGCAACCATTTCTTATAAAACTTTGCAGATTTACTAAATTCGGCATGATAAATATTGAAGTATGAAGGTGGTTTTTTATTTATTCGAAAAATAGGAAAAATATTTGTCAATTTTTCGTGACATCGGTAGAAAAGTCCATCGGCTTAAAAACTTGTGCCACTTGTTCATCCAATCAGAAGTTAAAAACCAAAACCAATTGTGACTCGTTTGCACATGTTTTCCCTCTCGTCACACCAGCTACACGTATTTACGTCATGTTTTGATTGGTTCATCACTGGATTATCTATGTCCTTTGTGATTGGCAAGAGTGATTACATTCAATTTGGTTTTGGTTTTATGACACTCAATTTGAAAATGTCCCTATTAAGAGCTTTTAGTGAAAGTAATTTGTTGTTAAAGCTAAATGTCAGGTAACAGTGATGTTTCAATACCCTTTCTGATAATGAATTTCCAGGCTCAAGTATCAAATTGTCAATTTGGTTGGCATCATTGATGAGGTGGACTTCGGGTACTGCAGGTACCAAGGCCTGTCGATCCAACAATGCAGCTAAACCTAGAATAAATAAGCAGGGGTTGTCATTTAAGATGAAAGGTTTCCATTCTAGCCTAGTGACCCATCATGCTGGCACTTAAAGGGCCCTAGTCAGCCACACATTTGTTTTGTTTACCGGTAATATGTTTTATTTGGAGCATGTAGAAATGAAGGAAATCGCCGTGAAACTACAAAAGATAATTAGACATACTTTCAGGAACACAACTTACTGTAAAGCAATAAGAGTTTGCTTCACCATGCAATATCAATAATTTCGATGGCATAAAAAATGGCGGAGGCTGAATAGGGTCCTGTAACGTTCACTGGTAAATGTACCTAGGAGCATTTCTACACCCCCAGATGGGATGCTAGTCCATTGCATGGTTACCCCTAGGATTAAAGTTGCCCCTACACTTAAGGGGAAAGAGGCACTGTGAGAGCAAAGTGTTTGGAGTTGACTTATTTGAGTAGTAGTTACTTTCATTAATAATTCATTTTATTTATCAGTAATATACGCAATTGATGGGGAATTTGCTAGTCATTTAGTTGGTATGTTTTCTTAGTAACTTAGAGGAGAACCCATTTTATTATATGACTAGCTCTGTGAGCTGGCAAGATGAACTGAATTCTGTGTTGTGATTGGCCACCAAAGCAGGGAAGACGGGGCTAAATTGCCCGGCCGCTCAGGATTTCCCGCTGTATCCTGCAACAAAATTGTGTTGTTTCTCCATATAATAAATCCTTTATTGACCAAGTTGTTCTGTCAAGATGGTTGGCGTCGTTCTTTATTGTATGTTTATGGACCTTGACTTTATCTTGGTCCATATACATGACCTCATGCTTGGTCAATAACCCATATTTACAACTAACTAATTGCTGTGAATTTTATTACCTTCTGTTTTTGGTTTGAGTATCTCTTTTAAGCAGACAGGTAGTCCATCCTAAGATTAAATACAACACATAACTCTGTCAATTCCTCCTTTGATTTGCCTGCATTTCTACCTGGTATCAGAAATGCAGATAGATAACAGGCCAGTTTCAACATATCAAAGCAATAATAGGAATGTTGCTCAAGGCCCATCTATGCCAACTCTCCATGATAACCTGGGAGTCTCTGAGATACACGTACAGACTAAATCTCCCAATCTCCCAGATTTAAAAGACAGCACTTAAAGTACCTTTCTCACTCTTATTTGGCCATTTTGGCATTTTCAGTGGGGGGGTTTGAAATATTTGATGCACTTTTTTGGTTGAATTGGTGTAGTTCTACATCTTTTAGGTCCAAGAAGGAAAAATTGCCGATATCCTGGATTTCTGTTTTTTTTTTTTTCAGGCTTCTTCTTTCCAATTGCTTAAATTGGAAGATTAACTGCGATGATCATTCTTCACTTTCATCTACAACTGCAGTTCATATATGAATTATTTCATATAAACTTCACATCATTTCACTCCTTACGGGAAGATATGAACTCAATTAATTGACCTCGGCTGTGTGGTTTCATAGCTCAGTTGGTAGAGCATCACACCGGTATCGCGGAGGTCACAGGTTCGAATCCCGTTGAAGCCCTGATTTTTTTTTCAGGCTTCTTCTTTCCAATTGCTTAAATTGGAAGATTAACTGTGATGATCATTCTTCACTTTCATCTACAACCGCAGTTCATATATGAATTATTTCATATAAACTTCACATCATCCTGGATTTTAATGTTTTTAGGTTTGCATCTCTGAGTGCTGGTTGCTAGTTAATTTCATTGGCTGAAAGAGAACCTTAATCTGGTTGCAATTTCACTCAAAAAGATAGACTTCAGTAAACTTTAGAGCTGCTAAGGCCAGAAAAAGGCTGTTAAAGGCCTTTGAAGTGAGAAATACCCCTTGATTAGATGCCCAGTTCCCCTCCCCTTTATTCCTCTTGCATGCCTATCACCCAACCCCTTGGTAGAATTTTTTTCTCCCTCTAACCTTCCTCTGCTTCAAACAATCAAGAAGGCGGCCTTACATTTTGTGAAGAAATGCTGAGCTTCCTCTCACATACCCTTGCATGGCAGGTGATGTTTGATACATAACTTTTACTATTTATTTAAACAATAGTTTTACCGCAGACTGCTTGTAGTGTTCAACCAGTCCTAATAAGTCTGAAAATGCTCTCTTTGCATCCTTCAGGTAAAAAAACCCAGGGGAAGTGTTGTCATCCCAGATAATATCATAGTTCATGACTTTGTCTGCCACATACACTGACAGCACATGGTTCCAATGGTTATTTCTTTTCCTTCGAAGCATAAATGAACCATTCTCTCTGGGTCCTTTCTTTAAGAGATACTCCGCCTTGTTACGTCTGTAGGAACACAATTAAGGACTGTGAGAGATAATCTACTTACTAAGCTACTTGGTAGGTATGGAAGAAGTTGTGAGAAGCTGCTAGATCGACACTTAAATCTATATTGAACTGAAGGACAACTGGAATTTAAATTCACCGTCCAAACCCCTACCCTCTGGAATTTTCTGGGTCTTTGACCCCCTCATCACCCCTTCTGGAATTTCCAATTGCCTCTGTGGTGTATAAACATTGTCTGCAACTGCACAATAGAATAGGTGTTACTCACTGGCCACTAGGCCCAAAAAGAGAATTTTTATCCGGCCTTAAAACTCTTATTAATAATATCATTATTACAATTAATATTATAGTAAAATGTTTGTCTTGAAAAGCATCCAAAACACTTACAAGATAGGCCCATGACATGGTATGGCAACTGCACTCTTTGAACCTGACAAAAAAGATACAAATTACTACTGGCAGAGCCCAATTCTTAATTCCAAATAATATCCATAGTGGAGCTCCTGCGGCCCATTAAAGGGCCAGCATGGCTACTGGCATGGATTGTGGGTGCATGTGCTCTGTGATGATGACGTTGTGCAGCATGGCGGCCATACTCAAAAAATTGATTGACCAAGGAATGCAGCCTTGGTTTACAGTGAACATCTTTGATTTTAGACATCCATGTTATGGTCAATTGACACCTGTCAAAACAAGGTATCTGTTGACCTGTGTTGACTGCTGCCCAGGTAATGGTTTTCGATTGGATCGCAGGATCAAGCCAGGTCAACTTAATATAATTGTAAGCAGGAGCTCTGCTTTTAGGCTTGGCTAAATCTGTATATTAAATATTAAAAAGTCATAGTTATAGGGGAGATAAGGAGATGTTAATTCATCATACCTACCTCGTACATTGAGCTGCTTGTACTGGTTAACCATCAGTCTATAATATCCCTCAATCAATGTCAAAAGGGAATCTGCATCTTGTGTAGAGCTGGCTGTCAGTTCCTGCAAACCACAAAGCAGATATCATATAATATATCCCCAAAGTACAGTGCTTGCATAGAGTGCTAAGGTCTCTCCAAGATGAGAGATCACAGAGAAGGGTCCAATAAAATTGGCAAAGTTCTTCAGGTTTAAGAGGGAATCTCCCAGAAGTTTGAGTAACAAGTGGACAAAAACTTTGTACCAAGATTATTTACATTGTATTGCAAACTTCTGTGCGACAGTTTTATATGTCTTCTCAAAAGAAATCATATCTAATAACACCAGATGGCGAAAACACATTTTCAAGTTCATATGAAACACTTGAAAGTAATGGTGAATCAAACTGATGATGAAATTTTGCCTGTGGCTGCACAATTTCTCTGATTTTTGAAATTTAGTTTCTCGAGTTCCCATGGGAAATTGTTTTTGGTGTTATTTCAGGCAACCGTTTTTATTCTTTAGCTTTTAGAAAATGCAAAAAGGACTGTAAAATATAGTTACTTAAAATTACTCTGGTACAAGATTTTTGTCCACTTAAAACTGAAATTGATCGATTTCTTATTGGAGTTTGTCTCAATGTCAAGTCTATTCTTAAATACTAGAGGTATTAAGCAAAACAACTACAGTCATCAGCTGATGCCAGTCCATTGCAGGCCTCCTCTACGTGCATATATTAATTATTAATAAGTTTACTAGAGTGCTATTTTTCCCTTTAGCTAAGTTTAATCCATCAGACTGTAAATAGTGGGGCTAGCTAATGGAAATACCAGTTCCAAATTAAAATTCTTGCATAAATTCATGAACAATTAAGCTATACTGTGGTTAAATAAAGTGTCCTTACTATCTATCTATCTATCTTACACCCCCTTTCCTACACACCCCACTAGTCTTTTTGTTTCTTGCTGCATACAAGAGCTGTGATTGCAGTTGAATTTGAGGTCAACTATTCTCATGTTTAAAAAGACATATAAATGAGGTGAAAGGGTCAGTGCAAAGTAGAATTGATCTTCACACCTCATTTGCACATCAAACCTCTGATAACTGCAATAACAGGTATTGCGAAGCTACTAAAAGGTATTGACACTTAAAATCCCTTCCATTAGCTTCTTCCATACACTACAAAACTCTCTGTCAGTTTTACAATTCAAATGAACAGTAGATGTAATAGTCCAAAAACAGGTTTAAAAGCTAAATAGAGGAGAGCTGCACTGAGATACAAAATTTATCTTCAGGTGTTAACAAATATTTTACGAGTGAGCACAGCAAACAAGAAAAATATTTTTCAACATGAGAAAAGAAGTTTTGTATCCCCAAACAGCCATTTAATGTTCTATTTTTGTTAATATACACACCAATGAAATACCAAAACCATTTCACTTTTGCTAAGAAAGGTGAAAATTTAATATGCATATGGTATGTATCCATAGCAAAGGTGATCTTTTCAGGTGTGAAGATAACCTGTTGTTTTCATGTGTGAGGATGTCATGTTTTTGCCCAAAAGTTTACTTGCATGGTATTTCACTGGTGTTTAATATATAATTAACACGATATATCGTACCTCTGTTTTAAATTCTTTTCGTAAAATTCTGACAACATTCCTCATGCGGTCATATTCTAATCCTTCTATGTCAGAGAATTTTTCCACTATAACTTCAGGAAGCTACAGTTAGAATAAAAAGAAGAAATATTAGAAATAAATATTAATGCAACAAATCATCACAATCTTATGCTAAAAATAATCAACCATTGATTATTACTATCATTAGCACAGAGCGGTTTTTATTTGAGTGTCGAAAAGTAATTGGTTTTGCATGAACTACTCAACGCAACTGGCTTAAAAGTTTCAGTTCCGCCACTTTTTCATCCAATCAGAAGTAAAACCAAAGCCAATCGTGACATGCTCAAGGTCATTTTCCCATGCTTTGCACAAGCTACACATATTACTTTGAGTTTTGATTTGTTTACTGTATTCTCTGTGTTGTTTTTGATCAGCCAGAGTTATTACTTTGGTTTTTGTTTTTCAACACTCGCTTGAAAATTACTAGATACAACTAAATTATATAATAAATCATACTACAGGTGTATATATTTGTTATCACTTTCTGCAGTATATGAAACTTACACTGTTCTCAATGTCTAATCTCCTCTTCTTGATTCCAAATTCGGCACTGACAAGAACCTCAAACTTTCTACTCACTTGGCCATAAACCTAGTTTAAAAAATGCAGCATCTATTAGCATTTTCTTTCCTACCAAAGTCAGCATTTGAGGTAATAAACACTGTTCTCAACGTGACTTTTGAAACAGATAAATAAAGTGTTTATAATTATGCCAAAAGGTGTAAAAAGAACCCATCTGTGTACCTTAACCGTTGTTTAAATAAACAATAGCCTCCATTTGGCATGAAAATATGTTTGGATAGTTGTCCACAGACATCATCTGTTCCAAGAAGCAAACAGTTTTCTGAGAGTGTAATTGTGATTATTATCCTTCAAATATTTTTTGCAACACACGCAGTTTTGAAAATTGGGGAATATCACTTTATGGATATTCCCCAGTTTTAGCTGGGGCCTATTCAGTTGTGTGACACATTTAGACCAATTGCACGCGAGTTAAAATATTTGATGGATTATAATAAATTAAGTTATCCAATGAAAACAAATCATGAATAAACTTGATTGAAAGTTGTTTGGAGTATACTGGTCACAGATTCTATTGTTTGCTTTAATCCCTTTTATTTGGAAAATTTGTGAACATACCTCCTTGCTCGCATGTAAGAAAAACTGAACTGAGCCTGTTCATTATTTTTCCTTTTGAGACCTCACACATGTTCCATAAAATCTCTATTTATTACACGCCTAAGACAGCTGAGAGGACTAAAAACAATTTGGTAAACCTGTGTTGAGAAAACTAAAATGTAATACTTCCCAGCTGTTCATTAATAAATGACAGTTTGTGGTATTCTCTCACTCAACCACATTTAATAGTTATGAATAAAATCCCTATTTACCAAGGCTGGTCTAGACCGCTCTAGGAGAATATTTATATAGCCTTTCAGGTACATGCATTCATGTAACTGATTCATACCACTAAGCCAAAAGGCCAATATTATCCCTGTGCAACCCTTAAATTTGGCTAATGTGCAGTTCCAGAAAATATCCATACCCTTCTGGGGGGAGGGTAGACTTCACCCTAGGGGGTGGTAACTTAAGTAACAGGTAAAGTCTGCATACAAGCCAAGTGGCCCACCAGGCCAGAGCTTATCCCGATTTCTGTAGCATGAAGTGGCTAGGAGTATTTCTACTCTCCCTTGGATGGGATGCTAGTCCATCACAGGGTGTATTACCCCCAGCACTACGTTCCCTGGTACCCATTTATACACCTGGGTGGAAAGAGGCACTGTGAGAGTAAAGTGTCTTGTCCAAGAACATAACGCAATGTCCCGGACCAGGGCTCGAACCCTGGACCACTCAATCCGGAGTCGAGCGCAATAACCATGAGGCCACTGCGCCTCCACAGAGATTACCTTCTTAGAGCACCTCCAGGTTTCTTAGAGAACCCCCACCCCCTGCGGGGTGGGGGGTTCTCTAAGACCAAAACATTTAAAGAAATGTATCAAGCTTAATTGGAATTTCCAGAGGTGTGGAGGCTCTTGAAAAATCCCCTTCAGTAGGAGAGGTAAGGATATTTTCAGGAACTACACAATAAGATAATACAAACTTTGCATTCAAACCTTTTCAAAAGAAAACTTGTGCACAAAAAAGTCTTCAGCTCTTTCCAAGGTACTGATGTACTCAGATTTGACCTGATTATCTGTGAGAACCTCATATTGGGCTACATTCACTTTTAGAAATGACTTTGTCTCATCTAGAGGGTACTCTGCAAATATTCCTCTCTGGAGTAACTTCTTAATATGATAACGGCCCCTAAAAATTTGCAAAATGAGAGAATGGTAAATGATCTAGTAAGCCCTCAGGTTAGAAACTGCTAGACTTTCACAACAGAAAAGTATACAGTAAAAAATTAATTATTTGAAAAATTATTTCATTTAAACATATTATCTCAATATCCGCTCTAAAAGGTTGACTCAGTCTTCATTTTGAATTCATACAAATAAGATACTCTAAAATTAACATTTGAGTTTTCATTAAAAGCAAAATCACAAATTTGTCACCATTAATTCAGATGAATTTTCAACTTTTAAAACAAACAAAAGATTATTATTATTCTATAAGATGAAGTCCGGATTGCATATGAGCCAAGTGACCAATCAGGCTGGTGCTTATCTTCGGTTTCTGTAGAATGAAACCACTAGGAGTATTTCTGCTCTTCCCTGGTTGATATGCTCCCCTATCGTGGGGTTACCCCAAGCGTTAAATTAAAACACCTGGGTTGAGAGAGGCACTGTAAGAGAACAAAATGTAAAATGTTTTGCCCAAGAACACAACACAATGTCTCCAGCCAGGGCTCCAACCCAGACCGCTCCGTCTGGTATTGAGCTGCACCAACATGAGGCCACTGCCACACCTCCCACAGATTAATTTAATTAAATAACCTTTTAATTAATTAAAGGATACATCAGAAAAAAGGATATGTCAGTTGTGTTGGAGGGATGTGTGAGAGAATGTCAGTATTAAATTATGTTCAACCTATTTCTCACTTCTGTGTAAAAAATACATTGTGAATAATTTTCTATTTCAGGTAGTTTTAGGAAAAATGCTGTAAGTTATGAATCTTAAAGTTTTTAAGTTTTAATTTTTTAACTAATTGTTAATAATATTTAATTGTGTCTGTGTCACCAATTAGTGTCCTTGGTGCTAGAACAACCAGACACTCTAATAAAGGATGTGCATGCAAATTCCAAATTCATTTTTAGTTATTTTAAGGTACTTACGGGTTTTCAATAACATCTTTGGTGGATACATGTGCAGCTTGTCTACGTGCCAGGTAAATGATTTCATAAAGGAAAAGTTGGGCCAAGTAGTTTTGGTTCTCAATGCTAAATTCACCTATACTTCCTGACAAGAAGTCTTGACGACACTGGAAGGAGATAAAAAACAACAACAATCTCCTCCATTGTTTGGACATGTTACAATGTACGACAAGTCATGTTCTTAATGTCAGACAGTAAATGGACATTCCATAAATATTGGAACCTAAGTTTGAATTTGGTGCAAGCACAAAACGGTGAAAAAATTAGCCTCTTGTGGCCATTGCTATGTGGAAGCCCCTTTAAAGAATTGAAGGATTTTGTGCAAAAAGGGCATATATCCCTTTTTGGGCTGATTCTTGCAGGATTGAGCTAATATTATTTTTGGCAGACTGACTTGTTTTACATGTAACATGAAAAACATCATTCCATCATTGTTTTTGTTGATTTGCGCTTCTGTTTTCAAAAAATAACGTATGCAAAAAACTCAGTTCTCCAAGTGGCACCTTTGGAGATCTTTTGTTGAATGAATAATAAAAGAAAGTCTTTGATTCAATAAACAATGAAGTCACCCAAACGTCGCATCTGTCGCTAGAGATAAAAAATTCGTTAATCGTTCAACAAGGTTAAATGAAGGAATCATCACTGTGACGGTGTTTGGAAATCTCATCTTAGTTAGCATAAAATTTATGATAATTCTTCTCCATCATTTTTTCTCCTTTGTTCAAGTTTTGATTGAGACGATACAGTATATCAAACACAAAAGACACAGATCGTTCACATTTCAAAATACATTGAAGTTCTACAAAATTACAAAGCCAAGTATTGTATATTCAACTCTCTTCTCAATGTTTGGAGATGTGCTCAAACATGGTCCTTCATGTTTGATATAATTTTGTAAACAAACCTGATGGAAGTAATATTCAAATGCTTTCTTGTCAAAATCTTTGAGCTCAATTCCATGACAAGCTTTAATGCACAGTTTGAAGAAGTACACTTGACTGCACTCTGATTCGCTGAGCACCTTGTTTGGGTTGAGAAAACCCCTGCCATCTTCAGTTACCAAGGTGAAGAAGTCCAAGGCAACTGGAGAGATGTCAACTTTCACAGCTGCTTCAGTGCAGATGTCCTGTAAAGACAGATATCACACAACACATAAATTTACAATTTAGAAATTATTTGATTATTAACAATTATTTACAGGATCCAAGCTTTAAACTTGTCTGCATGAAAGAGGCATAGTTTTGACTAAGCAGACTATTTGGATACAGTTTACTGTAAACATTATCCTGCCTGGGGAAATGCTGTTCTGTTGCAGGATAACTCTTGTCACCTTCCTCCATGTATGAAGAACACATAATTTAAACAGAGAAATAGAAGGCTTGTTTTCTTTTTTTTGGTAATAAAGTTTTCTCATATAATTTTCCAAAAGCACAAACTAAAAGCATGTTTAAATGAATTCCAATTGTAATACTGTAAATTGTACCATGCAAGTGCTCCACAATCATGTCAATGTAGTCTCAATTACTGTACAACTGAAAAATTAAATTTTAAAAATTGTTTCAAGACTAATACATATCTTTTCAGTACATATCTTTTCAGTCTGAACTCCCTTTCTGTTAAGTTTTAAAATTCTTTCCATTGCTAGGAATTGTAAAGAACCCACACCCTTTTTTATTGACACGTTTCAGTCATGTGATTACAGTTTACACTTATTATTAGTTTTTCTAAGAAAATTACCCATGCTAATAAGCTATAATAGTTTTCTAGATAAACATTTACTCAGTACAGTCCCCTTTATACTATGTGTATACAGATGTTCCCTGCTACAACTGTATACTATAGGGGACAGCAATTATCAGTGGTCCCATTAGTATTTCTCGGAACCAAAACAAAGCCATTATTTATATTTCCGGGAATTAATTAATGATGCAAACCTATTGTTTAAGGCCATCAAAACATGACCTCTTATTCACTTAAGTCATTGACTGCAAACATCTTGAGTATTTTGGTGTCAAAGAAGCTATAAGATTTCACTGGAGTTGGATATCAAGAATAAAACTTAGATTTCACTTTTATGCAACAACTGGCTCACCACACTAAATGCACATACAAACACATGCATGTAAAAAACAGAACAAAATATGGTTTTGTATTTAATGGCCAGCAGCCCTTACACAGAGGGGAACAATCTATTTATCTTCAACAAAGGATTGCTTTGGCAGAGATACTAAGTTGTTTAAAGCAAACATTCTGTTCATTAGAAGCATTAAAGAGTTTCCAGAACTGCACATCCATGTTGTTCCATGAAGTAATCTTATCACTGATCTTTCAAGAAAAGTTTCAAGTTATGAAGCTAACTAAAATACCTTGGGGTTTGAGAAAATAAACATTAACAGCACTAAAACATCAAAATAATTATAATGACTGATCCATATGTATGGCAATATGGCAAATATTTAGTCTTAACGTTTTGTTACATTTTTCAAGCAAAATCTGTTGTTATATATACTGCTGGAAAGATCAGGCGATGGATAAAAATGATAGGTAAAACAATTCCAATAGTGACTGGAGTTTCCTTTATTGCTATCGATAAACAGTTGATAGTTAAGCTAGCCTTGTACTGTTTATCAAAACAAATCTTTCTTCAAGAAAAAGTATGGTTTTTAACATACGAATTATGTCTCTACCGCCTTTCATGATTAATTAATAATGCTAGAAAACGGAAAGCTAAAGCTAATTACTGCAGATAAAACCCTGTGAGGACCTAAAACCACAAACCCTAACACACTAATCCATTTCTCCACTAGTTTAAAATAAAAGAACTTCGACCAAGACATCTTCCAATAATTTCGAAAGCGCTAAAAACCAAACCGCAATGCGGTGTTGTCGAAGGCAATAGATCTTTCAATTCTCAGAAATAACGTCAACATGAATTATTTGCATGTACACATAGTTAAGTAGACGAATTTATGGGTTCTAATAAAGCTTGTAAGTAAGATTTGATAGATACTCATGGATACGGCTAAACATCGACCGAACGACACCTTAAAATTCACCACTTTCGTTTTATGAAAAGTAAAAATGCAACTTACCCTGACGCTCAAGTTAGGACGGTAAACGAACGTCAATACTTCGCTGGTTGAAGCGAAAATCACTGTGCCAATTCCATCTCTTGAGGAAGTCGATCGAGACCACGGCCAATTTCTGTTGTACGCTTCTTTCAGCCGTCTCCAAACTCCGGGTCCGCCATTAACACCCATTCTTTAATTCTCTGAGCATTTCACGTCTCAGCATTGATGGCAGACTCGTGTAAGTCGTCGAATCTATAAAACAACGTATTATAAAGTAGAATTTCATTCCCGGAATTAGTTCTCTTTCCTAGAAAACCGTGGTTCCTGGAGGGTGAAGACGTAAAATCTGTCAGGCGTCACTGGCGCGCTTCCTCTTCGCCGAGTAGCAAACCGAAAGCAACTGGATCGAAGTTGCAGCAACCCAATCATGTTTCAGCGTACAGATTTCTTAGGGGAGGGGAGCGTTCGGATTTGCACCTGGAAAAAATTGGCCGGGACCCTTGGAGACAACGAAATTTTTTACCAATTCGGGTCTCGAATCCGACATTTTCTGGATCGGCTGTGGTACCAGTAGTCCTTTCTGAGAGAAAGGCAAAATGACTGAAAATTTGGGAAAGAGGCCTTTGCAGAGGGCAAATTTTGGCGCTGCTTTGGGATAAGACACTAGGTGGTAGATAGAGAAAATTTGTTACCAAATCGTGAAGATAAGACCAAACGTGACGACCATGATTACTGAGAAATGAACGTGACTAAGACACACAATAGAGCTCGTTTCTGAGAAATTCTTCAAATGACATCCCAACCATGTCAATAAATGCGGGGTTTGCATTTGCATCCAGGTAGCCTAGAGGGGGTATCTAGGGAATGCTAGTCACGATGTCTTAAGCTAGTTTACACATAATTAATTTGCACTTTTTCTAAGAAAATACGTTACTTGGAAGCTCGGGGTCACGTACCTGGATTTCAATGTTGATTGTTCACAATTCCTAGAATTAAGAGAAAAATCACACGTGCTTTTCAGGATGACAGCTCAAAGTGACAATGTCCAATCCTGTTTCACTACCACAGTGAATTTCCAACCTTGGTTTACTAACGCCAAAAAAACAAAAATGTGAATTCAGAGGTGGAAACATTCAAAGCTAGTTTTCAGTAGATTTCTTATCCGAAGAAACAGCAGATTCCACACGAAAATCGGTGGAATAACGAGTTTGCAGTTCAGTCTAATACAGGGACAGCCTTACAATGAGAACAGGTGTGGTATTCGCCCCGCCCACTTTTCACGCTTAAAATGGAAATATTGGAGAGTATTGTGGGCGCGATCCATTCAGCCAAAATTTCCGGGCCGAGGTTCGAAAATTTTTTGGTGTCGAATGGATCGCAATGGGTCCGAACGGTCTCGTTCCATTCCACTCGCAAAACGAGTTTCGCGCTCATTTAAATGGAGGATGTTGGATCACTGTTGCTCGTATTCAGTTAGATGATGATTTCGACGGTGATATCAATGATGTTGTGTGAGCTGTTTCATGCTTAGTACTTTAACCAGTATAACGGGTTATTTTGAAGAGACCGTTCCCAGATATTTCCTCGGTATGAGTTCAAACACCACTTTCGAATGACGAAAAGAACATTCCAAATTCTCTCGGAAAATAAATCGTCTTCAAGAGCCGTTAACAGCCAAAACATACACTTGGCTTGCTTAGCAGCTATGGACCTGTTGTAACTGCACGTGGATGTATGGGCAACACCGATAGTTCCGCTGTTACGTTAACAATCCATAACAGCTGCAATGATAAGTGTTTTCGTCCATGTTGTACATGGAAAATACCGAACAGCGAGGTACTGGGATCGAGAATGTGTGGGAATGGTCAAATTGAACGGTACATTGTCGATCGGGCCGGTCCAACCGAGAAAAGTGGTCCACCTCGAAAGGTAGACCGATTTTTTCGAAACTTTTCCGGTTGGACCGAACCGATCCATTCAGTTTTAGACCGAAATTTCCGGAAATTTTGGTTGAATGGATCGCGTAGAATCACTCAATCCATGAGTTCAGGACCATTATCAGAAATTTCAGAAATCAGGTCGCCATATGCAGAATACTTACAAACCTTCGGGCGGTGCAACTTGATTAGGAAGAAAGAGTTTAGATGACGTTGCAGGGAATCTTAAAACCTTCGCTCTTTACCATGGATCTCTCGACTCAAGCCCTATAAGTAACCTTTCAAACGTAGCTCTTTGCGTTGAAACAAATTTTGCAGTTGATGATGCTTATCTTTGCTGTAAAGCGCAATCTTGACGCATTCTTGGAGTACCTCGACCGCGCGATCAAAGAGAGGCCTAAGTTCTGGACCGTTAGTTGACGATCAGGCCCCGGTTTTTCGAAGGCTGGATAACACTATTCAATAAGTCATTATCCAGTGGATAAGTGTTAATAGTGTCATCGTAATAGCGATTAATCCGTTGGATGGCGTTATCCACCTTTCGAGCAACCTAGGCCAGTCACGTCCAATATACACAAACGGACACGGTTCGAAACTTCAACTTTAAGCTACTCTACCATCCGCATAGTTTGACAGATCGTAATAAAAAGGCAGGTTTGGGTCTGTATACGATCGGAAAATTGTATCCCATTAGGGGAACTTGAATATAAATCACGTGTTATTTGAGCGAAGGGGTCACATGCGGTTTGTTGATCCGTAAAGGTATAGCCTACGAACGCAGACGTATTTCCAGCTGTCACTTGGTTCCGCCGAAAAATGACGTCTGTGAACCCGAGCCAAGAAACGATTTCTATGACGTAATGACTTTTGTTTCTCCTTGGCCAATCAGATTCCATGATAGAATGAAACTCGAGCGCTCCTCGCAGCGAATACCTCGCGCAGTAGTTCTGGGGTTATTTGAGCTAAACTGTGATTGGCTTAGAATTGCTACGTCACAGAAATCGTTTTCTGGCTCGGGTTCGCAGACGTTATTTTTTCGGCGGAACCAAGTGACAGCCGGAAATACGTCTGCGTTCGCAGGCTAGTAAAGGTACGGTTTGTACAGATCGTAAACGCAGGTTTCGGTTCGTATGCGATCGAAAAATTGCATCGCGTCCGGGGGTCTTGAGTATAAATCACATGTTGTTTAAGCAAAGGCGTCCGGCAACGGTTTGTCAATCCATACGGTTTGTACGGATCGTAAACGCAGTTTTCGGTCCGAATACAGTCCGTAAAATGCATCTCATTTGAAGCGAGAGAAAATATCGATCAAGGGATTCTGCCACAACAAATCAAACAAGCCAGATATACATGTATTCCTCGTTCTTTAAGCGTGAGCAACAATATTGCGCGTTTAAATTTAGCGAAAGAAAATATCAATCGAGGGATAGTGCCACAGCCGTGTCATCCCCTCGATTCTGGCAAGGCGTGATTTATTTTCTAAGGCCCCTTAATATAATGAGATGCAGTTTTCCGACCGCTTACGGATCGAAAACAGTCTTTTTACCGTCTGTCAAACTGTACCGATCGAAAAGTTGTTTTTTCGGACCGTATCAGATTCTGTGTATTAGACAACCCTGGCCTGGGCCAGTTCATTATCTAGCTATAGTTGTACCTCGAAACAAGAGGGCCTGGGGTCGATTAGTTTTTGCCGTTGCTAAGCTGAAACCGATAATATACGATTCAATTTCACCAAAATATTCATGCAGAAATTTGCCCTCCCTATCTTTTGTTAAGATTCAATAGGCAGTTATTTTGAGCAACGAAACGGTGAAATTCGGTGTTAAAATTTTTTTTTACCAGTACTGAGGTGCTCGCGTGTACCCCCGGGGTGTAACCAAGAGAAAATAGGGAGCTTAAGCAACGACGACGACGACACTAGTGAAAAATGAATTTATAATTTACAAGCGAAATTCGCGATTGTCTAGATCTGTTCCGTACGCCAATGGCTCTAAAAACGTGCTTGAGCTAAATATGCAACGACGGCGTTCAATTCCAAATGGAAATACGAAAAATTAGCCGCTGTCGTCCACGTTCCGTAGACGATGCAGAACTTGGTCATTTCACGTTGTTGTTTTGCAGAGGACGGCAATGAAATGTACAAAGATTTATAACGCACGTGCGCAGCTATTGTTTTGCTCGTTAAACCTCTTGTTTAGTGACATTCTCGTTGTCGTCGCCGTCGTGGTTTGCTTAAGCTCCCTAATTTCTCTTGGTGTAACGCACTACTAGCCACAAAACAGTTGTTCTTTCATGAACTTGTCTTCTGCGCCAACTAAAAGTAATGTACGATAATCTATTTCCTATCTAGGGCTTTACCCTTTTCATTGTCACCATCTTGATGTGGTGCGCAGTTTTTATTGGGGGAAATATCGAGTATTTCAGTTAGTACCGTCACTCGGTTTTGCGGTTGTGTTGAAGCGCAAGGGTCGTGATGGAGGTCCTCCTTTCTAATAAATTTCTATCCATCAATTTGATATACATATATAAGTTTTTCGCCTTGTACTTTCGAGCAGATGAGTAATAAAATAATCGCCTTGACCTCATTTATCCATCAAAGAATGTAGTATTGAGCACTAAATGTTGCGATTTTCCCGTAAAGTGATGCCAGCCGAACATCAAAACGGCAACTAATGACACTGCACTATTACAAGCTAATATGCAAATTTAGGTTTGTCCGCGGTCAAATTAACAGAAATCGGTTGATAAATAGACCTCTTTAACTTGGGCGGTTTGTTTACCCGTTGCAGACCACGTGATGATACTCTTGAGAATTCTTGCTTCCAGATTTTTAAATAGTCGGGAGTATATCAACACAGGCGGCCCAGATGTTGAATACGATTGAAATACGTGACATTATGTTGATCGCGATTGCGTTACAATTTTAGCCGTTTATAAGACAATGTATGAGAATGCTTCGAACATCACTCTAAATGCTACGTGTAGAAAACAATTAGAATAAAATGGCTTACCTGATGTTTACATTGCCTTATTTTGATGTCTCTGGGTTCCTGGAGGTGGTTTGGAGCCATTTTGGCGAGCTCAACTTTCTGGCGGTTTGCTTCCCCTAAAGAGAAACGTAAACCGCCAGAAAGTGAAACTCGCTTAACTGGCCCTAAACCACCTCCAGGAACCCAGAGACATCAAAATACATATTTTAATCGTATTCAACATCTGGGCCGTCTGTGTTGATATACTCCCGACTATTTAAAAATCTGGAAGCAAGAATTCTCAAGAGTATCATCACGTGGTCTGCAACGGGAAAACAAACCGCCCAAGCTAAAGTGGTCTAATAATAGGCAGCTCGATCCGCAGCGACAAGTTTTCCGTTTTTATTCATCAACTTGGTGCTGTTGCAAATTAGTTCCTCTGCTCGCTAACTGAAACAAAGGTGGTGAAATTTTAAAAGCACTCTATTCCCCATGTCTACAAGAAGTGCGCTATATAATAGAAATATGAATTGAAGCTTTACTCATAATGTAAATATGTCAAATATAGCATTTCTTTCAACGTGTCACTTTCAATAGACCAATTTCGCTATATTAAAATTCAGCCTAAAACAATAGACCCCAGTGCGAGGCTCTGGGGAATAACTGCAAAGTTTGTGGGGTTTATTTACCAGAGCCTCGTGCTGAGGTCCATTGTGTTAGGCTGAATTTTAATATATCGAAATTGGTCTATTTCAGGCTCTTCGTCGACGTCACGCAATCATTTAGAAGCTACTTCGATTGAGACAAAGTGAAAATGCATTTGGTGTTAGTACATGGCTATTTACTCGGCGGAGCAGGCTCGAATGTCTACACAGCCAACATTGCAAAATCGTGGAAGCGACAGGGCCATGCCGTGACCGTTCTCTGCCAGGATCCCTTCGCCGATCGCCTTGATTTTGTCGACGAGTTTATCGTTGGAAACGACCAGATTCCGGCTTCCGCCCCGCAAGCGGGTACCATCCGAGTTGTGGTACCGGACATCAATGGGCTCTTACTTGTCTATTGGTACGATCTCTACGAAGGATACGAAGTCAAGACTATGGTTAACTGCTCTCTGGACGAGATCGAAGCCAACATCAAGGGGACGGCCGATGGTTTGAAGAAGGTGATCGCTCAAGGTGTCGACCGTATTCTGGCGAATCATGCGATCCTTGGTCCCGTGATAACGAAACGTGCCACGGAAGGAACTGAGATTCCTTTTGACGTCAAAATCCACGGTAGCTCCCTTATCTTCAGCGTCAAAAATCGTTCAGAGCTTAGACGCTACGCTCTGGAAGGAATCAAGCACTGCCGCAAACTTATTGTTGGGGCAAAGTACATGGTGGGTTTCGTGCAGGAAACATTTGAAGCGGAGAAAGAAGAGATGGGGCTGCTTAAAAAGACGGTGATTATTCCCCCGGGTATGGACCCTGAAGTCTTCCAACTCGGCGGGTCTATCAGCGAGAGGCAAGAGGCGTTTTTGGCAAGCGTGAAAGAGTTTATCAAACGAAAGCCTGGTGGTAGACGAGCTGAAAATATCAAACTTCCGGATCACAAAACGCCTGACTTGAACAAGTCATTGGAGAAGGTTGTAGAATCTTACGACCTCCGAGCCGCCGATGCTGACCTCTGCGAGCGCTGGATTCCAGTGGAAGAAGACGAAGCTATCATTTGCTTTTTTGGCAAGTTCCAAGAAACCAAAGGGGTCGGAGAATTGCTTGTGGCTTTTGCGAGCATCGTCGAGAGATTTCCCAGGGCGCGCCTGTTGCTGGTAGGGTATGGGGGCAACCGCGAACACTTGGAGGGAATGTTAGCGGCGATGGTTCAGGGCAACTTTGAAGCGTTCAAGGCATACGCGGAGGCAGGGAATTTTGTGGACCTTCCACTAGAAGCGGAGAAGTACTTCCGCCAGATTCCTCCGGGAAGAGTGATGATGACTGGCCTGTTGGAGCACCCCCAATTGAAAGAGATACTTCCTTTGTGCAGCATCAGCGTCATGCTATCCAAAGCCCTTGAAGCCTTTGGGATGGTCTCAGTAGAAGCTATGTCTGCTGGTGTCTTGCCCCTGTGTCATGACCATACGGGAATCTCAGATGTTATAAATACTGTCCAAGAGATTGACCCGGAGTTGGCAAGCATAATGCGCGTGGGGATACGTCCCGGTGGCGTACATGGTGTAGCTGACGGTGCTTACTTGATAGAGCAGCTGCCCAACAAGGTGGAGAGGGCTCTCAGCTACCTGTATCCCAACGGCTTCCGCGATCACACCAAACGACGTGAGGTGTCCGCCCAGCTTAGGGCTGTAGCAGTGGCCAAGTTTTCGTGGGATGTCATTTGTAAAAGTATTCTGGAAGAATAAACGAAGCGAGATCTGGTTCACACCTTCAAAAAATGTTTTCAGTAACGAAAAATCAATTTGAGCTTTAATAATTATTCCACTCCCTTAAGAAGACCTATTCAGATTAGCCTTATACCGAATTGTCTTCACATGTGCAATCAGAGTACTTAAAATCATCTTTTCAAACACAGAACTCATAATATAATCTAATTTTAGCCAGTGCCTTTTTATTTTCTGCCGAGTTTTCGTTTCCATGGTTACATAAGTTGCTAACTGAACAACCGATAGGATCATGACATGTATTGGGAAAAGGTCATTGTCAATCACTGTGATTTCAAATGTTCACAGCTGATGTTGTCATAAACCGATTAATTAAACAGCATCTAAAAGACCGAACGTTTATTGATATCAGTATATTTTCATTTCACGTAGTGACGAAATTTACGAAATTTACGAACCTAGACGAAATTTACCTCTTAGACGAAATTTACGACGTCTGAGAGGTAAATTTCGTCTAAGTAGTAGATTTTGTCTAAGTCGTTCATTTCTTCTAACAGGTAAATTACATCTAAGCCGTAAATTTCGTCTCAGTCGTAAATTTTGTCTACGTCGTAAATTTCTTCTAAGACGTAATTTTTGACTACGACGTAAATTTCGTCTGAGAGGTAAATTTCGTCTAAGTCGTACATTTTCTGTCAGAGGTAAATTATGGTCAGCCAAATGTTGCAAAATTCAACAACTTGCACCTTCATATTCAGCAACTTATATTTATGTTCAACAACATATATTTATATTCAACATTTTATATTTATATTCAACAATGCGCATTTTCTTTCAACTTCAACCAAAATTCTTTTCATTCAACAAGAATATTTGTTCAACTTCAACCAAAAATAATTTCAGTCAACAACAATATTTGTTCAACTTCAACCCAAACGATTTTCATTCAACAAAAATAATTATTCAGCTTCTCCCAAAATCATCTTCATTCAACAACAATATTTGTTCAGCTTCAACCACAATTATTCTTATTCAACAATAATAATTATTCAACTTCTATCATGCATAGTGATTTAATAACATACCTTCTTCTATGACAAAGGTTTTGAAAGTTCCCGGACATTGAAATATCGTCAGTCAACAAAATTCCCCATCCCCCGTCCCGAACTACCCCGAACGCTGTCACAAATCCCTAGTGTTCACTGAAAGCGTAAAAGTGATGCAAGTGAAATCATCCACAATTCTGCTCAAAACCCATTCATCTTCTTACGAAGTTTTGTCTCAATAAAGACAATAAATTGAGCGTTCTTTAGCTTGATATAAACAGAATACGTCTCTGAAAATAGTCGAAATTCATAACGGACTGTCTGATCCGAGTCCGCAGTGATAACGACATACAAAACCGAATTCACGCGCCAAAGATCCTCGAAATGCACGTTATTTTAAACGAGACAGGCGCTTTCTAAACCTCCGATAGTACGGCGATTAAAATCAACACACCAATGAACGGCCGTCACGCAATATGCAGGTCTCAAGCTGTGACCGACTTCTATGTATGTTATATTACGTTGCCTGTCGGAGATAAACTCTGTCTTAGACTTGTTTGTCGCTCTTTCCTTGACCATCCCTCCTAGTATAAGTAGATTTTGCCGGCGAAAAGTTCTCTGTGCCATTAAGGAAGTTTTTTTACTTCGGAGACAAAACCAAAATAAAATATAATATGAGTAACTATATATACTTTCTTTGAATCGTGATTTAATTTCTTCATTGAATGAATATACCATGCGTAATCTATTTGTTATGTTTGTTTCCGCTGTTTCTTTCCTCTTTCTCCTTATGGATGTCTGTTCTCGAGATATCCGTTGATTGAAATCCTGGAGGTCCCCCCGTGAAAGAAAAAAAGACTCTTTTAACAGGGCTACTTACAGTGGTAAACCTAGGGGGTGGATAGCAACTCCCTATTTTTGTAGAAAAATATATAGCCTCATGTTGTGGACAAATTAACTTTAAGGAGAAAACGTCCAGGAATGAGGTTGCTGTTTATAAAGCAACAAAAGACGGATCTAAAACAGACGGGTGTGATCGTCGAAAATCTCCAAAGGAACCCCTAAGAAGTATCAAACTCCTTTTTTGTGGGCATGGCTTGAAATGTTTCCCCCCCCTTAGACGGTACCAATTCTAAAACATGTACACAACACATAATCTCCTGTCATATTTTTTCTGTTCAATACCCTAAGAGGTTCTGCGAAAGCTCCCGTGGACCTTTTGAGTCTAAACACCCTAAGAGGTAGCAAAATCGCTTTTTAACCCCTAAAAGGTACCATCTAGTATCTTGGCCTTGCTATTCATAAATTGTTCACTATTCAATTTTTGAGGAAACTATTCTCATAAAAACACAGTGACTGCAATTTCTAACGCCAGGAGCCCATAGACCCTTTTCATAAATGGCTGCCAATTTAAAATTATTTTGTATGCATTTAAATTAGCCTCACTAAACTCGTTTGGGAGTAAAATTTCTTTTGAATTATCAGCTCAAAAACGAGGTTAGTCTGGCCAATTTTAATACTTACAAAATAATTTATAATTGGCAGCCATTTATGAGAAGGGTCTACGAGCTCAAGCTAACGCTTGTTGCCCAGTGACTGAGGTGAGTAAAGGCACATTTCAGTTAAGGTACATAACGTAATTTACGACTGTCATTTACAGATGACCGAAGAGCGTGAAGGTTCAGTGCAACTTGGCGTCATCCAAAGAGAAACTGGTAAAAGAGCCCAAAGAAATATTAAATAAGCTCAATGTGAACTGAACATGGTTTTAGGTCGGTCAAAGTTACCATTGATTGTAGTTGTAGTCTGTACTTTAGCCATTCCGTTGTTCTTCATCGCAAAGAGGGCTTCATTAAATGGAGGATACACAATTTGGAATGGTTGGGGGGCTTGTTCCAGCGACTGCGGCGAAGGAATTCGCATCAGGACCAGAACTTGCACAAATCCCATAGCCGGACGGTTCGGTAAAACGTGCCTTCAACTAGGCCTTGGAGAACCACAGGAAGAGGAGAAGTGTAAAATCAAAGAATGCCCTATAGATGGAGGATTCGCAGATTGGGGTGAATACGGCGTCTGCAGCAAACCTTGTGGCACCGACGGCGTTAAAAAACGAACGAGAACTTGCACAAATCCCCTGCCGCAGTTCGGAGGCAAACCCTGCGAAGGTACAAGCGAAGAAACGCAGCCTTGCAACGTTAAGCCGTGTCCTGTAGACGGGGCTTTCTCCGAGTGGGGAAGTTTTGAAGATTGTGATAAAACTTGCGGATCGGGGATAAAGAGAAGAACTAGGACATGTACGAATCCGCCGCCATCTCACGGAGGCAAGAACTGCGAAGGCGCTGTGGATCAAGTTGAAGAGTGCAACACACAACCCTGCCCGGTGAATGGAGCGTTTTCGGCATGGTCTGAGTTTGGGAGTTGCAGTGTGTCTTGTGGTTCCGGGGTTCAGGCGAGGAACCGAACTTGCTCGCAGCCAGCCCCTGCTCATGGAGGTAAAGACTGCGAAGGACCTGCGGGAGAGACGAAGGAGTGCAACACAGATCCTTGCCCTCCAGTTTCAACATGAAAGAGGTTGATCTCAATAAGTAATGTTTGGCTTTGACATTTCTAATACTTATCTAGATGTTTTAATGACAGCACAGGACAGCAGACTTACCAGGTAGACCCATAAATTAAAAACCTGACCATAATGTGTCCTTGGACAAGGGGACTTCCATAGATATAAAAAGGTGCGGTATGCTTGTCGGCAAATTTGAATTAAACCCCTAAAGAGACCAATCTTGGCATGGCTCAAGCTTTTTTTTTGACCCCTAAAAGATACCACTTAAAATGAAATAGCCTTGATTACCAGCTGCTGTTCAGGAAATTAGCCCACGGTAGTAGACTGGACTCTAGAGACCGGTGAAAATTGAGCCTAAAAACAGAAATAAGAGCCCTTTCTTATTATTACTTCTTTAAGTGCACCCCAAGCGAGGACAGAATTCTTGATTTTATACCCCTAAGTGAGATGACAAGCATCCCTGATCTTTTTATATTGGAGGCCCCCTGGGAATGTGTCAATCAATTTGAAGCTTTAACATCCCCTGTGTAATGCTATGTGATAGGGTACTTCCCATTATGTCAAAAAATTTGACAACTTTCAGCTGGAAATCAAATGGAAAGGTCTGTTTTGGTTTGACCAGACTATTTGGGATCACCTCTGAAGGTGGTCCACTTTGCTTGGTCAGACTGGTTGAACTGAAATTTGCTGTTTTATTTTGACAAACTGGTTCTTTGCCTGACTTCTCTTCAGTAGATTTCAGTTATGTGGGGAAATGGGGTCAGTTATCCCAGTTTGATTGGAAAATGTTCTATTCTTCCTTGGTTAGTCCCATCTCTGACTAGTTGTTCTGGCATTATGGAAAGTACCCTTAATTACACTTTACTTTGTTTATTCAATGCAGGTAACCATACCAGGTACGTTGAGATATTGCAACCCTTAAACTATATACTTGAAAGTCACTTCAGTCAAATCTCAGTGCAACCCTGTTAAAAATGGCTGGTTTATATGGGAAGACAAAATAGTATTATACTGTCACTTGCATCTAAGGGTGAACATGTCATGCTGAAACATGCTCTAATTGGGTGTCAAACATGGCATGATTGGTCATCAAACATTTGAAGTTTAGCAAACTGTGGCACGAACTTTCGTGCTCAAAATTCAGCACATGAAATGGCAGAAAGATTGGACATCGAAGACCTCTTCAGAGAAATTGACCCTGACCTATGTCAATACCGTATTTACTTGAATAAGCGCCGTCCCCAAATAAGCGCCGCCCTCAATTAAGCGCCGCACATGGGGTCGAAAAGTTAATAAGCGCTGCCCTCGAATAAGTGCTGCAGCTGTGGTGTGGCGCTTATTCGAGTATTTCAGCAACAGTCAGGACATTGACATAGAGTGAAACATTGTTGAAAACCTGCAGAAAAGTATTCATGAGCCTGTTATGAAAGCCAAAACTTAGGTTAACTTCAAACCTGTAAGCCATGAAAAATACTCATGAAGTAAATTAAATTGTACAATCAAAATATTTTGTTTTTTTGGTATGAGCCCTTTAAATAAGCGCCGCCTTCGAATAAGCGCCGCCCTCGAATAAGTGCCGCACCGGAGACATGAAAAATTAAATAAGCGCCGTGGCACTTATTCAAGTAAATACGGTATGCATAAGCCTTTTGCAAAAGTGGTTTTACTTCTAGTATAACCACGAAATATTGGCGGGAGCAAGACTTTTAGAGTCTTTCAGAATGTGAAAGTTCGTCTTACGGCCTGCTAAACTTCAAATGTGTGATGACCAATCATGCCACATTTGACATCCAATTAGAGCATGTTTCGGCGTCACGTGTTAATGCTTAGATGCAAGCGACGGTAATTTATTCATTTTATCTGAGAAGTACTGCATGCCAAGATAATTATTGTGTGAGTTATTGTCACAGACAGATAGTGCATCAAGATATACATGTGTGGAATGGAAATGGAAGACAAAATTATTTCCTTGATGGTCAGTGAGTTTAGTCAAAGTTGCAACTAGTTTGTTCAATAGTGCTTTGTAAATTTAAATTAAGATGTACTGTATGACATGTCTAAAATATGGCCACTTGGGCTAGGTAGGGTTACCTTAAATTTGGTCACATTTAAATGGGCCACATGTGTTAAAGGGTTCTTAGAGACAACCTATTTGAAGTGTTTGGGGACACTAAAAAGTGTTCATTTGGTACCCAATGAGAAATTGTAATGAGGTCAAAGATGTCTTTGCTGTATCTATTGTTCCAGTTGAGAGAAAAATATGTAGAAAACAATGTATATTATGTAATGTTTGTCATATTTAATGATTGCTTGTCTGGTTGCTGACCATCCAGGGCTGTTTATTTAAGTCTAGCCTTAGTTAGATCTGTTTTATGGCAATGTTGGGGTTTGGCCAAGAGGAGGTTTCATTTCTGCTGTTGCAACCCTGGGTTACAAGATCTATAGATCTTGTTTATTTATTAGAATAGTCAAGAGTGGTGTTCAATTTGGTGTCGTAAAACCAAAACCAAAGTAATCACTCTAGCCAATCACTTGAGACACAGACAATACAGCGAACCAATCAAAACACAAAGTAATTACATGTTTCTGATGTGAAGCATACAAAAACATGCACTTAAGCGTGCCACAATTGGTCTTGGTTTTACTTCCAATTGGATGAAAAAGTGGTGTGAGTTTTTTAAGCTAATCATGTGACGTAGTATGTGGCGTGGTCAGTTACTATTCAACACCCAAATGAACTACTCTAATTATATGTGTAATAAGTTTTTGCAGCAGTTTTAATTCTTTCTAGACCCTGGCTATCTTTAATTGTGTCATGTAAACTTTTTTAGATTATTTAGTTTTAGTGCCTGAGGTCAGTGACAGTCTCTATTCTTGTTGACAACATGTTCTTGTCACCTAGAAGGAAGAAGGGAAAATTAATATTATTTTTTGGGGGGTTAGCAGCTTTTTAACTGTTACTTAAATTGTTTGTTGACTCGTTTGTTCTTAATACTCCATGCTAGACATTCTTATATTGATAGATGGTACTTGATTCTATATATTTTTCTCAAACTCATTAATAATTCATCAAGTTTAAAGAAAAGAAATCATGGCTGTGATGGTGTTTGGATATCTGATCTTAATTAGCATAAATTTTTACGATTTTAATTCTCCATTTTCTCCTTAGTGTTAGTTTCAATTGGGAAGATATATCAAGCACTCAAGACAGTGTTTAACCACATTTCCAAACACCTCGAAGTTCGTCAAAAATGCTCCACTACGTGTCATATTTTCAACTCTCTTCTTGGTGTTTGGAAATGTGGTCAAACACTGTCTTTAGTGTTTGATATATTATGTGAAATATGAAAGAAATATCTCTTGGCCAATAGTCTTGTCACCAGAGTGCTTCTGTTGTTATACAGTATGTTTTGTAGAAAAGGAGAAATTAGTTATTAAATTCTCCGTATTTATTCTTTAGGATGATACATTTTGCTTCAATTGTTATATCATAATAGTTCTTGGTATTATTTTACTGGTATTTAAAGTGATTAGCACTGCAATATATGGTAGTTTAGCTTGCTAGTAATTCCCAAGCTATTGAGCTTAAATGCTGGTAATTGATTACATAAGTTATGGACAGGTTTTTCCCTTCACTTTCAGTAGGAGAAAACCAGTATTCATAGGTTTGGTCTGTTCTTATATATCTTAATTTATTAAAGGTAGTGTTTTGTAAGATACTTGTAAAATGCTGATTTTGCCATCATTTTGTATTGTTACACTGCAAGTTAAAATTTGTGTCCTGAATGTTGCTGTTAGACCTGATTTTAAGCATTTTCAAGATTGTTGATAGGTTCAATTCCTGTGCAGTGAATTGGCAAAAAATATGTTCCTAAAATTGTGCATTTCTGAGTGTGTATTTTTCCATTACCCACAGAATAGTGGTAACCATATCATATAGTTAGTATTTTACTTTGAATAAACTACATGAAGCACATAATTTGCAGTTAAATGAGTGTATTTAATTAAAGAACATTGTAATTTTTGGGGTACTTCGAATCTGGTGTGGTTTGTACTCTTTGATAAGGCTGGTTTTCAATGAATCAAGTATAATTTTCCTTAAGGTATGCTGGATGCATCCTCAGAAACCCATGGGCAGATAGTCGGGTCTGAAAGAAATGAAATGTTTACACTTTTGGTTTGCTCCGCTTTTGCCCGTGCGAGTTCCTCCTGACCTGACCATCTGCTCCTGGGTTTCCAAGGATGCATCAGACCCTAGCCTCTCTCCCCTATAGAGGCTCTCTGGGGGAATGGCACAGGTGTGGCTCTATGCACGGTATATCCGAGAACCTTCTTTACCTTTTCCCTATCCTCTGAACTGCTAGCCTACATAGTCAAAATACATAAATGAGGTCTCTCGGAGGAGAGAGATTTTTAAAGGCCCAACCTTTTGACCAAACATTTGCCCTCACAGGGGATTGCCTTCTAGCGCAGCAATTAATTTTCCCACTTTTGAGACAACACCCCCACCCCCCGGAGTCAGAAACTTGGTTTGAAGAAAAAAAAAAAACTAAAAGAATAGTTAAAAATATATGCACGGATATTACAATTTTTTGCTCATAGCTCAGTTGAGCTGGTTTCTGCAGGAAGAAGCACTTTTTTGTTTTCATGATTGTGTATCATAGCAAATATTTACAGCTTTCTGTTTCAGAGCAGGCTTTTGTCCGCAGGTTCATTTCTTTTCTTTCTTAGCGCGAAAAAACTACTGGCATTGCCAGAACTTTCCAATACGGAAATTTGTGCCAGAGGGTATAGTTTTAGAGATGCTGATAAGTCTTTTGTTCAAGGAAAAGCTTGGATCGAAAACGTCAAATTTTTGCTTCTCTACCATCTGAAAAATACTGAGAAATACCAAGTGACTTGCTCCAGTGACTAAAAATAATATCGTAGCAGAAGTTGACTGGAGTCACGTTAGTTGTCAGTCGCAAACAAAGATCCAATCAAATCCTGTTTTAGATTTGAATTAGCCAATCAAATTACCTGTTAGTTCCGTGTTCTAGAAAACGCGACCGTAACGCGAAAAGGAAGTCCGGAGCAATGTTTTGGCGGGTTGTTTGGTTGTGAGCGGAGAGGGTCATGCTTTGCTGCCTTTTTCTAAAATGACGGATAGAACGGCTCCAACGTCGTCGCTAAAGCTAGAATGGGTGTATGGCTACCGTGGTCACCAATGTCGGAACAATCTTTACTATACGGCCGCGAAAGAAATCGTGTATTTTGTCGCCGGTGTTGGTGTGGTTTACAACACGAGGGAAAACTCGCAGAGATTTTTTCTTGGCCATAACGATGACATTATAAGGTTTGTAGCTTTGGATTGTCTGAGGGACTACTGCGAGGTATTTTTGATAGACTAGGTGACGAAAACCTTAGTTACTCGGAATATTTGCGGACATTGAAAATCGGTCAATATATTTGTGTGTCGATGTGTTGACTGTTGTTGCCGTGCTAAACCATTGAATAGATCGAAGTTTGCTTTCTAAAATGTCGAGATCGAAGAAATGTACAAGATTCTTGTCAGTTCACACCTCCCTTCGTCAGCTGGTAGGTTGAGCAGAAATTTAGGTCTTGGTTTCTTTGAAAAGGAGGTACTTGTTAATTTGACAGAAGCTCAGAAAGCTCTTTGGCTTACACATCGTGTTTTGCTTGACTGATGGAGCGAAGAAGCGAATTATTCCCGGTTTGATTTTTAAAATGTGCATGTTGAGTACGATTGTACTTGTTTTGAATAGACTTTGTTGTAAGCTTACATTCAGCTGTGCTCCGCTATTATTCAGCCTACGGCAATCAATTTCTGTGAAAACTTACGCTTACATATGCAAACTTTCCTGACGAGCTATCAGTCACACCCATTTTATTTTGATTATCTACAAAAATCAATAAAACTTCAATATTTAACTTTCATTCGCCAGACAAATCATTTTATAATTCAAAAGGTTTATGTAAATCTAGGACTTGCTCTCATCTGACTTTCATTACGCATACATTTTGTCAGTTGAAATGTTTATCATCCAGTCATGCGTATGTCTTCATTTTCTTTAATGGATTGGCGAACATAAGCTTAAATAATTTAAGCAGTGAGGGAGAATGTTATTCCATATTGTTTCTTACTTATTAAGAAAATAAATTTATCATGAAAAGATTTGGGATCAATCAGTCACATTTGAAAATAATGCTAGATTGTAAATAAATAATTATTGAGTTTTAGAGGAAGTCTAAGGCACATCTTTTACTTTTTTTAAGGTTTTTAAAAAATAACGAATGCAGTGTACAGACTCTAGAAATTCTTGTCTTATAGCCTTTCCAGTCTGGCTAGTGTATTCTGTCTGTCACTTGCTCAATGGGCAAATAAAGTTTCTTGGAAAATTTTTTTGAGGAAATGCAAATTACAGCTTGCAGTACTGTAAGAGATGAACGTTTTGGGAGATAGTGAGAATGATTTTTTTGGCTGATACGTCATAGATAGAGTTTGCCTGTAGGGTGAGCCTGAAAATTGTTTTCTTTGCACGGTGTAATGCTGTGAGAATACTCAGTAACCAGGCTGTTAAGGAACGTAGATTTGTTTTGACTATTGATTCAAAAGTGTGCAAATGTTATAAATTCCATGCATATCTACTTATTTTTAGGTATTTTGGTGTAATATGTAGCAGCCAGAGCCAAGAGGGTTCTATTAAAAAAAGAAAGAAAATCACTGATCACTTTGAAGCAGTGATGTTTGATACCTTGTCTGTAGGGTTCTTACCAGGTGTTAAATTATGACATAACGGGAACTAACATGGTAGGATCAGACTTCATTAAGCAACAAGTAATTAGTACTTGTTGCTCAATGAGGTATGTTCCTACCATGTTATTTCCTGTTATGTCGTAATTTACAGATTAATAATCTATAAATTTTGGATCATGTGTACTAATGGCATCCATGGTGGAGTGTCGACTGATAACCTCGATCGATATCTCTGATCGACCCTCAGTTGACACCTTGGTCGACTCTCGGTCGACATCTCGGTCAACAGTCAGTCAACGTTGACTAATTTTTGATCAATGCATATGGTTTGGTCAACACTTGGCCAACTATCCATGGACTATTGATCAACTGTTGATTGAGTGTTGCTCAAGTATCGATCAGAACGTTGATTGAGTTCCGATCAATATATCAACGTAGGGTATCGACCAAGGGTATTGATCAACAGTCGATCGCGGATGTAGTTAGTACACATAATCCTAAATTTTGATAGTGATAATCCATTTAAGTTAGCAAATAGTAATGTAAGGCAAAGATAAAGTCTGCATCTGGCCAATTGGTCTATTCACTGGAGCTTATGTTAGCTTCATGACGCTATTGGTTCCTCTATGGGATGCTAGTCTATCCCAGGGTTATCCCTATCATTAAATTTGCAGATATCCATTGATAGTAAATTAATAACAATCTTTTTTTACTTCATGCACTCATTTATCTCCTGGCCTTTGAGATATTTTGGTCTGAAAGGAGAGTGGGTAGGCATTGCTAAGCAAAAGATCAACTCAAAGAAGCCTGGGCAAGGGGATCGATGGCTATTAAATTCTGAGTTCTGTTGGCACAGCATTGCCAACAACCTACCTGAAACCTAAGAGATAAGTGGGGCTGTCATTAAGTTTTGAGTCACCTGTAGCCTTGTTCTCCACACCCCGAAGCAAACTTGTTAGTTTGTGGGTGAATTCTACAAACAACAGGCAATTTCACCTGAATTTCTGTTCAGCAAGAATGTGCTCCATTTGAAGTTTCCACAAAGAATATGCCATCACCATTAAGGTTGGGGCATTGGGCCTTGAAAACTGAAAGGCTTGGAACTGGTGCAAATGATGCACAATGGAACACTCAGGAGTTTCATTCTGAATGGTCCAATGGTCTCTAAAAATCTTCGAGGAGACTGAACTTTGAGTTGTTCTGATATCCCTCCAGTAGGGTTACGTGTAGATGTGCAACAAAACACATAAACGTTTTCTCCCAGATGGTGACAATGTTTGCTTTAGTGACTGATGGTGTTTGCTTTTGAATGTGACCTGTAATGTATAATGTTTTTTTTTTTCTTGTTAACAGTTTAGCATTACACCCAGAGAGACAATTAGTGGCCACTGGGCAAGTTGGAAAGGATCCATACATCTGCGTCTGGGACACAAAAGCATGTCAGACAGTGTCCATTTTGAAGGACACCCACCAGAGGGGAGTGACCTGCTTAGCATTCAACAATACTGGCACGGTATGTGAAACATCATCATTTTTTTATTTGCCACTCTGTAAATAGTAATAAAAATAATAACAAACTAATAATAATAGTAATAATAATAGTAATAATAATAATAATGATGATGATGATGATGATAATAACGGCGAGGAGACCTCCAAAAACCACCAGCAGGCTTATAGCAGAGGGCACCTCAGTTGTTCATATATTTGTAAATTTTTTAAGTGTTATGCAAATGGCTTAACCAATTCACCATTTTTTCATGAAAGCACCAAAAGAGCTATTTTAAAATTTTCCACTATGTTTTTTCTCTGGTTCCAAAATTAGTAGATTAGTTTATTACACAAAAGTTCTGCAAAATCAAACTTTTCCCTTGCACAATGTTTTTAAAATTGCAAAAATTGATTTTATGAATACTATAGAGAAAGTCCCTGACATGTGTATAATGAAAGACAAATTTTCTAAACTCATGGAAATTAAGTGTTGCCAAATATCACCCTTCAAACAGCACAGAAAATGTTATTTGCAACAGTGCATGTTAAAAGTCTAAAGAGTCTACCTCCCTCAGGGATTTCACTAAGGGCTGGCTGCCAATTAACTCCACTGGCTGAAATCTGGCTGAAATTTGAAATAAAAACAAAGACTTGGTGTAACTTTGGAGCTGCCAAGGCCAGATCAGCTGGAAAGGCTTGACAGTGAGCCATCTTAGTATTTTCTTAAACCACCAAGAGAAAATTTCTACATATGACTGCACTGCTTGCTGCATGTCAAACATTTTTGTTACATATAAACTGGAAAGGAATGGGGTGCGCATGTAGATGTTTGGAGATTTCGTTGCTGACGTTTTACCATTTATTAATTCTAGTATTATGTCTTCTCATGTTGTTTGTACAGCTTCTTGTCTCGGTTGGTTTGGAGGACTATCATCTTATAGCCGTGTGGGACTGGAGGAAGGGACGTGTGCTGGCCACAGTGAGAGGACATACTGATCGAGTTAGTTCAAAAATTATCATAATGCAATAAAATGAATATTAATGTATGGTAGTTTGTGTGAGAAAAACAACTTTGTTTGTCATAGGAAGAGTTCCATCGATTTTCTGTCTCAGTCTGTCTGATTTCTGTAGTTGCTGTCTATTTCTTTAATTGCTGTCTATTTTACAGATCTTTGACATTCAGTTCAATCCTTATCAAGAGAATGTGCTTGTTAGCTGTGGAGTGAAACATATCAAGTTTTGGACCTTGCGTGGGAATGCACTCAATCCTAAGAAAGGTCGTTAGAATAAATATTAAATATATGTACATGTATTCAATGCTGTGCCATTTTAAAGTTGGTTCGCTGGTGGATCAATTAATCTAAAATGTATCAAAAATGTTTACTTTACAGGAGTTTTTGGTAAAGCTGGAGAAATTCAAACCAATCTGTGCTTAGCCTTTGGTCCCAATGATGTGACATACTCTGGAACCCTGAGTGGAGAAATTTACAAATGGAAAGGGCACAACCTGTCAGGAACAATTCCAAATGCACACACTGTAAGCTGGTTAAATTAATGCTTATATTGCGCAAGTCCTTTCATTTCTTCCAGAAGTTTATTTGATTGCGATTTACAGTGGAACCCAATTCTACGATTAATGGCAAGGGGACAGAAAAATTGTATTGTTTAATCACGATATCATTGTAAACGAACTCTTGATTTGGCAAAGCAACTAATAATATCATTATATTGGGATATGGTCAATAATAGACCAATTTTGATATATTAAAATTCAGCCTAACACAATAGACTTCTGCACGAGGCTCTGGGGAATAAACCCCACAAACTCTGTATTTATTCCCCAGAGCCTCGTGCTGAGGTCTATTGTTTTAGGCTGAATTTTAATATATCGAAATTGGTCTATTGTGCAGTTATTAATATCAATAAGTTTCTGCAACATGATACGTGCATAGTATATATTTTATTTACAGTAATTGCAATGGGCAAATGAATCACAAATGCAACAACCGAATCTTAACGTCATGTCAATGCATCCACAGTTTTTGCCGTGTATATAAGTTCTGAGAATGTTGGGTGTAAATTTTTTTTTAATGTAATTTATATAGAGGTATACCGTAAATTGACGAATTAGTGCCCAGGGCGCTTATTTCAAATTTAGGAGAAGATGGGGTGCGCCTATTTTTTTTTTTTTTTTTGGGGGGGGGGGGGTGGATGCTTATTTAATTTTTCCCAAATCATGACCTGACATGATCATTTTTTTTAATACATCATCTGTGCATGAGCAACCATATAAGCTGTTTATCGACATAAAAAGCTGATCCTAAAGTTTCAATCGTGGCACCGTTAGTACAAATCTAATGCTACACAAGGAAAACTATACGTCCTTTGTTGTCTCATTACTCGTCCGCATAATGGGGGGGAGGGAGGGGGAACTTATTCAAGGGGGGTGCTTATTTTAAATTTGGGCGGATAGGAGGGGCGCTTATTCAAAGGGGCGCTTATTCGAGGGGGGGGGGGCACGCTAACTCAAGGATTTACGGTATATCATTGTGACGGGAAAAACTTTATGCTTGGGTTGCTAGATTTCCATCTCTATACCAGGAATATGGTTGAACCAAATATTGTTAAATCAGGATTCTGCTCCTTACAATCTACTGTTCAGTAACTTTTGCCGGGACACAGAATGTTGATTGATATATTGTTAAATCAACGATCGTAAAATTGGGTTCCACTGTATACTGAATTACCAGATTCTCTCAGTTGCTGCTATGTGAATTGAATGAAACTGGTATTGAGAATTTTTATGTTGATCTCCATGATCATTAATTGCTGTCATTGCAGGGAGCAATATTCACAATGCATGGTAACAATGACGGGTACGCCACAGGATCCAAAGATGGAACAGTTATTCTTTGGGACAATGGTTTTAAACCTATCACCAAACTGGATATGATTAACACTCCAGTTGGTTATGAAGGTAATCTAATGTGAGGTCAGTCTTTATACATCAATTCTAACAACAGAGAACAATACACAATTATGTAGTGTTGAACTCTCTTACATCTACAAATGAATGTCAAATTATATTGATTGTGGACCTCAATCTGTTCCCAGCTGTAAATATACCAAAAGCAGCTCATTAATCTTGCTTAAGGTAGGTGCAGCCTTCATGGAATTCTAATTACAAAAAATAATTAAAATATTTAAGTTCGTGTTACTTTGCAGGTCTGTCTGTGCGAAGTGCATTCTGGATGGGTGAGAAAATCCTGGTTGGTACAAATGCTGGTGAGGTATTTGAGGTCTTAGCAACAGACAAGGACAAACCTAAAACCATTGTTCAGGTATGTATGTAACAGAAATTATATAATTTACTCATTTACATTTGTACTGTAAGATGGGTTTCTTTTTCAGGAGAAAATAGTTTGTCTCAAGAAGTAAATCTCTTTAAATTAAATGCAGAGCAAGAATAATTATTAGTACAGTTTTTCTGTTGACTGTCCTTGGCTAGAAATATACGCGAGAGATGCCTGAGAAACGGCTTGTAAAAATGTTAGGCATATTGCAGACAAGTTGATAGGGAATGAATTTGTTTTTTCTCGTGAAATTTGTGAGAGGATGTATCTGAAGCAGCACCTTACAATGGAAAGAACAGGGTAAGGCTGAGCTGCAGTAAAACTGTACTCCAGTCTTGGGGAATTACATCTGCCATCTTTAAAGCTGTAGAATTAAGGCTCTGTTACTGACGTTGTCTTACTTTGGAAGGGCCATGCTGAAGGGGAACTCTGGGCGTTGGCTGTACACCCAAAGAAGGCAATGTTTGCCACAGGCAGTGATGACAGAAGTGTCAGGTATTCAAGTTCCTGTTGATTCATCATTGGCTAATTTCCATTGGTATCAAGAAGACTGATTGTTTGGCCAATAAATTCAATTTTGCAGGTTATGGAGTATGTCAGATATGACGCTCCTAGCAAGAACTGACCTGGATCAGAAGGCCCGTTCTTTGGGTTTCAGTGCTGATGGTAGTCATTTGGCAGTGGGACTTGGAGATGGATCCTTCATGGTTTTAAAAGCCAGGTATACTGTAGCTAAATTGACAATGTCTGCTTTGGAAGTTTAATCTATAAAAAACTTAACTTGCTGAAGATCTGGCTGCCTACATGACGTGTGCTGTTTAATTAGCAACAGAGACACAACGTTCAGGTTGGTCAAAAGGTGGACAACGTTATCTGTAGGATAAATGGCTTGTCAGTGGTTAACATGATTAGTTTTAAGCTAACACGTTGTGTGGTCATACATTATTATATGTCTCTGAGGGTTGTGGTTTGTACACAGTGGACAGAGCTATCTATCCTTGCCTAATTGTATCCCACAGATAGCTGCCTAATTTTTCTCAGCCTTATGTTTGTTGTAGGCAGCTAATAACATTTTATTAGGCTTATAAGCGTAGCTTGAAATTATTGTATTCTTCTTTCCTTTTTTTGGTATAAACAAATGTTGTTGTTGTTAACAAATGAGATCTTGAGTACGAGCTAATGCCTCATGTAGTGCTGTTTTATGGGCTGAACATTCTTAAGATCAATTTTTACTGAAATTATGAACATCAGATTTCCTTGTATAGTGAAAAAAGTACTGTAAACTGGCCAGTTAGGTTGAGTTGAGTAGGAGACCAATGGGGTGTGTAGGGACCAGGGTGGTGATGCTAGAAGGACTGCGGCAGTAATGAGAGGGGCCAAGGGAGTGGGGAAGTGCAAAATAATGTCTGTACCTCTTCCCTCCCTTTAGACTCTTTGACCCTTCCCAGGTCTCCAAGCCTCTAGTGATGATAGTTAATGATGTACATGTAATTGTTTTCTTTTCATTCTTAAGGGATCTATCTGAAGTTACCCACATAAAAGACCGCAAAGAGGTAATCCATGAATTAAAGTTCTCACCAGATGGACAACATCTTGCAGTTGGATCCAATGACAACTTTGTGGACATATATTCTGTGACGCAGCGTTACAAGAAAGTTGGAGAATGCAAGGGCAGCTCTAGTTTTATCACTCATTTAGATTGGTCTATGGATAGTAAATATTTACAAACAAACTCTGGCGCGAGTGAGAGATTGTTCTTCAAGATGCCAAGTAAGTACTGGTGCATCATGTTGGAATTCTGTGATCATCTGACATGCTGCTTACGCGGTTATTTGGGGAGTTATATAAGTTTAATGACAACTGGATAGTTCACAATGAGCCAACTAGAGATCATTCAAAACAAGGCTGGTAAAGTTTTAATCCTTTCAGTCCTTCCTCATAGCTCATCAAGGTAACTGAGGCAATGAAAAGCTTAAATCTGATGTTACTTTAATAAGCCAATTCTTTTACCACAGCCTGTATTTTGATGCACATATTTAATATTTGAACAAAGAGATTGATTTTGATTTGTATTCACACGATGTCCACTCCTAGAATTCCTTTTGCAGGGTCCGAAATTGCGCTTTCCTGGTCGCCAATGTGACTAAAAATTTTGCACTGGCGACCAGAATTTCACAACTGATCGCCAGTGGGTGATTAACTATTTCATGCCACGGTAATTACACAAACAATAACTTTGATTTTCAGCCAAATCGATTAAAATAAAATTCAAAGCTGCCCACCAATTGGTCACTTCCTTTTTACCTTTCCGCTGCTTTTGAAGTATAAAACCGATTTTCCTGTTATTATAAATCTACCACAACGTTTTACAGTTACGATAAGTGCGAAGCTTTGCCGCCATGTTTTTTCAGCGATTTCCCATAACATACATATTCCGGGCGCAAGAGGCCCCATGCATTCTTTCGCCATGAATTTGTGTCCAAAGATGTTCTGAAATCTTTCTGTAATTTATTACAAAGTGGAGACGGAGCATCAGCAAAGAAATTAGATGAAGATTTAGATATTCTCTGGGCGTCAAAAGGTGGAAATGTACATCTGCCAAAGTGGTTAAAAGATGATTTCAGCACTGGCTTGATTCCTGATTCCATCGATTTCAAATATTTTGCTGGCAAGCCCGTGGTGGCCAAAAATTTTAGTTTGTGTTTTGCTGTGAAGGAAAAATTTTATTGACACTTTTTGGCGACCACATTTTTCCATATGGCGACTGAAAAAACAAAATTTCAGTCGCCAGGTTGCGCCTGCCGAAAAAAGGTAATTTTTGGACCCTGTTTTGTCTGAAAGACAAATACAAAAATTGGACTATGTGTCCTATATGCATGTGCCGTCAAGTGTCAATCGATTCCCTCAATCAACCCTCCATCAACATCTCGATCAACATCTGACTGACATTTTGATAGACACTCCATTAACAGTTGGTTAATAGTTGGTAGAGAGTCAACAGACTCATATGTATTGATTGACACTCGATAGAATGTGAAGTTTATATGAAATAATTCATATATGAACTACGGTTGTAGATGAAAGTGAAGAATCCCGTTGAAGCCCTGATTTTTTTTTCAGGCTTCTTCTTTCCAATTGCTTAAATTAGAAAATTTACTGTGATGATCATTCTTCACTTTCATCTACAACCGCAGTTCATATATGAATTATTTCATATAAACTTCACATCATTTCACTCCTCACGGGAAGATATGAACTCAATTAAGTGGCCTCGCTCCCAATGTTTGGCTTCATAGCTCAGTTGGTAGAGCATCGCACCGGTATCGCGGAGGTCATGGGTTTGAATCCTGTTGAAGCCCTGATTTTTTTCAGGCTTCTTCTTTCCAATTGCTTAAATTGGAAAATTTACTGTGATGATCATTCTTCACTTTCACTCGATAGAATGTCTGCAAAAATTAGTACTTAGACACTCAACTGACTGTCAACTGATTGATTGATTGTTTGAGATGTTGATGGAGTTTTAATCAAGAGTCGATGGAGGGTACCGATTGACAATCGACCATGGATGCCCGTAGTACACACGATTCCAAAAATTTACAAGTCAAGAGATATCTTTGTGGTCACTTAAGCAAGGCGATTTTTTGTTGATGAAGTGCTCTTTTTGATTACGTAGATTGTCTTGTGTTGTATTTATTTTGTTAGGTGGAAAGCGCATTGCAAACAAAGAAGAGGTCAAGGCAATCCATTGGGCCACATGGACCGGTGTCCTGGGTGTGGAGGTGAATGGAATCTGGGAGAAGTACACAGATACAAATGACGTCAATGCTTGTGATGCAAGCTTCCAGAATGAAGTTTTAGTTACTGGTGATGACTTTGGCCTTGTGAAGCTCTTTAGATTTCCTTGTCTCAGAAAAGGTGAGTTGTGAAGTGGAATACTTGTGAAGTCTGGGTTGGGCAATTCGTGATAATTTTTTTTTATCTCCTTGTTAACATGCTGGGATACTGGTGAGAAGTGAAGGATCAGTGAAGCCCAAGCTGGAGCAATTCATAATTATTAATACATTATTGTACTGTTAGTAATGATTCGATTTAGTGCCCAGAGTGCTAATTTACTTTTGGTAGCTTCAGGGATTTGCTTATTGGAAGGGGGCACTTATTGAAAGGAGGATGCTAAATTGTATCATTATTAACAGTTTCTCCATTTCTGACATTTTGGCAAGTAACTCTCACTGTCAGTGTTTTTTCTTCTCCATGAATTAGAAGCAGAGGTTTCATTAACGTTTTCAGCAGGGTGGCAATTGTAACTGGTTTTCACAGGCGGGCAAAACTATTATAACTGAACTTCTTTGCAAAAAAAAAAAAATTCACCAGATGGTGAAACCAGGCGGGCAAAATTGTCCTCACAGCCGGTCAATTTGCTTGGTGCCGGGCCCTTAATAAAACCCCTGATTAGAAGGTTTTTAATTTGTTTATTGATGAAGTTTTGAGGCAACTTGACCTTATCTCTAAATGATGACCTCAACATGACTCTTGAACTGAAATCTGTTGTTAGTGGTATCCAGACAGTTGATCTTTAGAAGGCCTGGGCTAAAAGACAAACAATGGATTAGCATTGCAATCAGAAAAATATCTATACTTCTACAATTGAAGTTGCCTTTTGCTACAGAAAGTGGAGTCATGCATCGGCACTGTTGAACCTGGATCTGCTTTATCAAACTTCATGCATTACAACTCTTAATGCTGTCTAAATATTCAGCCCTTGATCAATGATGTTCATGAAGCTAATCCAAATTTCAGTGTTACTACCTTTATGCTTCTTGGCTATAGTGGATGTGTCGAAGCATGTTGTATTTCAAGGTGGATTAAAATCGGTCTTGATCAGTTGGCGTTTTCAGTACATTGACCAGGGTTCATCGATCATCATGTTCTTTTCCCTACAAGGGAAATACTGGGCCTAGATCAGGGTTGCTGCATTGATGTAAATAATTCGTAGTGTCAACTCAATTCTCTTACAGGTGCTAAATTCAGAAAGTATGTTGGACACTCAGCACATGTCACAAATGTCAGATTTTCTCATGACATGATGAGAGTGATTAGTGTTGGTGGAGGTGATCACGCAATCTTTCAGTGGCGTTACTTGCCTGATGGTTCCCGTGACGATGATGATGATGTTGATGGTGGAGCATACCTGGAGTCCAACAGTGACGACAGTGACTCTGAAGCATCAGATGCCGATGAACTTGATAGTGATATTGAGAATGTAAGTGTGTACCAGTGATGGGTTTTTCAAATTTGGTCATCCAAACTCGCTTCAAAGAGAATCAACTTGTTGGTATAGCCCAAAGGCATTATAGACGACTCCTATTTTATCCCCTTCTTTGACATGGTGAAAAGTTTAGCTTGCTGACATCACAGTTTGTACACACCCTGACTTGCAGATAAAGTCCTTGAAAATCCTTAAATTTGGAAATTTGGTATGAAAATTTCAATTCCTTGGCAATGAATGAAAAGTGACTGAAAAATAAACACACATTCAACTTTGCCACTTTCCTATGAAATTGTTAAGATTTTAATTGTGGGTAATAGCACAAATTTTGCAGTAAATTCATCCTTGAATTTCGACTTTGGCCTGCAATAATTGTTGAATGGGATTTAATTATTTAAGCTGGTCTTATGCCAGTTCTAATGTGTCAGAATGTTGCTTCTCTAGGAACGTCAAATTGATTATGGAAGGACATTGTATCGTGAAGATTTACCAGCACTGAAGGAGAGAATGAAACTATCGAAAGATGAACAAGAGAAGGAAGACAATGTTCCACGTCAAAAACCTCCCAGTGAGGGCTTGAGATTAGAGTTTGTGTTTGGGTAAGGTGTTTGCGTGTGTTACTACTTTAACAAGAACAGGCTGGCTATGCACTATTCTGACTACACTGACACAAGACATTCAGTGTGAAAAGTTTCTTGATGATAAGTCAGTCAGTCATCTGATGCAGATCTATTCCATCCACAGGTGTAATAACATAATCTGTATCCTTGCAAATCACAACTATTGGTTCTAAAAATTAGAACCTGTGGTATGCCAGACTGGAAAGCTACTAAAAAACCACCCTTTAGATGTGGCGAGAAAATATGTGGAAACGTATTCCTCATCTAATGAAGCAGCACGAGACCTCGAGGAAAGGGTACAAAATCAATAAGCTCGTCAACAGCATTTTGCAATGATTAGTCATACAAGCTGTTCATTAAAACAAAAGCTTAATTAAACAAAGTGGAATAACATGAAGACTGACCAACTTAGAATGACCTAAATCTCCTGCCAAAACCTGAATAGTCCCAGAATTCCCATGGCACCCCATGAGCCTCTTTATCATGCTGCCAGAATATTAATTTCTCACTAATTTGTCCTGCAATTGTCAGAAGTTTCTTTTTTTGTCATTTTACCTGGGGTCATTGAGTTTTGTTCTTGGGAAAAGCACTTTAGTCTCACAGTCTCTCTCTCCATTGTGGTGTATAAATAGATATAATGGTGAAATTAATGCTGGGGAGGTGGATTACCATAGATAGGATGGACTGACATACCATCTAGGGAGGAGTTGCTTGATGCTATCCAACCTGGAATACATGGTGATGTGTCTTTTATCCTCAGAGCTGGAACTTGTGATTCAACACCATTTGGCCCAAATATGCAGAATCTACCTCACTGACATTTACCTTACCAACTGATGCAGATCTTTATTCTCGTCACCTGTCTACTCAATAGTATTTTTATTTTGTAAGGAGAAATTGGTTAAACCTGATCACTCTCAGGTATTAACTGCAAGGGTGTTATGAGAAATGTCCAGGGTATTAATCAAGGAATTTTGCTATAAGCATAATTTGTTGGCCCTCACAGCTTCCCTTAGTTTTCTACCTGGCCCATAAAATAACATTTTTCTTTCTGTCTTTCTTTCTTCTCATCAGCTACCGTGGGTACGACTGTCGGAACAATCTCTTTTACTCTCAGGGTGGTGAGATTGTGTACCATGTGGCTGCTGTAGGCATTGTGTACAATCGTGAGCATCACAAGCAGAGGTTTTACAATGCGCACACAGATGACATCCTTTGTTTGTGTATTCACCCAGTCAGAGACGTTGTTGCCACAGGGCAGGTAGAACAGACCTTCTGACGTACAAGTAATTTTTAGCTCAGGACAACAATTGTTTCAAACTTGGGATTGAAGTTTTTTTTGAAGATGATTGATGGTTTGCACTTGAATCAGACCTCAACAGCTGGGAATTATTAGGATTTATTTTTATACTACTTCTGTCTAGAAGTATATAGTCAAACTGAAAGAAACAAATTACAATTACTTTGAGGCTCTGTGCCGTAATTGTCGTAACTGACCTTGAACTAATACAAACTGAAAATATGTTATAATTCTGCATCCAATTCTTGTAATCCTTTCCCGTCCGTAAACCATGCGTTTAAGTTATGACTCTTTCTCTGTACCAACTTAGCGTCTCTTAATGAAATGACGTTCCCTCTGCGAGATTCGAACCGCGTGATCCCTTTTATAGAGGTATGTGTCCCTAAGGACCTTACATAAACCCGCAAGGACTTATATAACTTCGTGTTCGTGCAAAACAATTGATGATCTTAATATGATAAAGAAATACTGAAACCTCATTAATATTTTGGAACAAGAAAGTCTGCTTCAAAAGAGGTTAAGATTGTATCTTTCCTTCTGACAGGTGGGACGGGATCCTGCTGTTCATGTATGGGATGCAGTGAAGATGGAGACCTTAGCTATCCTCAAGGGGCAACATGAGAGGGGTGTTTGTGCTGTAGATTTTTCAGGTACCTTATTTTCTGCCATTGTTGCAGACCTGGATAGAGTGGTGTAGAATAACTCCCAGTGGCACTAGCTTTAAATTGATTTGAATGATCATGAACATTTTGAAAGAAGCTTAAGTCTAAAAATTACCAAATTCTTATTGTTGTGGACATAGAAAAACAACGAGATAACAAATAGATCCATGAAGGATGGTTAAGGATGGAGAAGATTAACACGGATTGCAAACGTCGAACTTGAAAAATTAAGCTAAACTTTTCAAGATGCAAAACCCATGACATAGCTCCTTTAAAGAGGTACCACTTTTCGAAGAATTTGTTTTAAAACCACAATCAATTTTTCTTCTGGTTTGATACGCTAAAAGGATGGGAATAATCCACTGATGGTCAGATTAAGAAAAATACCGTAAACAAGCCGCACATTGAAACATGTGTCGAAGCCACCGCCCTCTTCAAGGTGATAGAGTCACTATTAATTTTTCTCTCTTACTAGAGCGGTTTGTAATTGAGTGTCGACAGTAATCAGGCAGTTACTTTGGTTTTGGTTTTACTAAGGTTTGAGATCGGCTGAGTAGTCTAATTGGTAAGTAATTGGTTTGGTCTTACGACACGTAATTGAAAACCACCCTATGTATAGAACAAAACTGTAATTGGTTAACAGGAACTTACATCTGTTAAAACGTCAATCAGCATTCACTGGGAAAGGACACAATTTATTGGGGCTCTACTGTGTAATTTCTTTGTAAGGTGATGGAAAGAAGCTTGCCAGTGTTGGGCTTGATGATAACCATGTCATTGTGGTGTGGGACTGGAGGAAAGGAGAAAAGCTTGCGACCACTAGGTAACAGAATTTAACTGCCAGTTACTTCATTATTACTTGATGTGTTCCTATCTTGTCAGCACTTACCATAATTGTACCTATTATAAATGACAGGAGCTGTTTTCAGTTTTTGCAAATTCCAGCTACATTTTGTGTGGAGGTGCAGTGGACTAATGTTTTGCGCACTGCACTGCAATCCCAGTTCAAGCCCTAAACAAGGTCATTGTATTGTGTTCTTGAACAAGACACTTAACTCTCACAGTGCCTCTGTCCACCCAGGTGTATGAATGATTTAACTGGCAAAGGTAACCTTGTGGTGGACTTGTATCCCATCCAGGGGGGGGGGGGGGGGGGATTGAAATACTACTGGTCACCTAATGCTACAGAAACCAGGATAGGCTTTGGCTGTGTGGGCCACTGTGTTGACATTGACTTTATCTTACCTTTAAGTGACACAGTCAGCTTTTGGACCACGCTGACTTGGACACTAGTTTTCTCACTTTGAAAAGAGTTCACCTCAACCTGAAATCAAAGTACATTTAGAAATCGGCTTTAATCTTTGCAGTGTTTTGCTTGATTTTCAATCATTAACTGAAAAACCTGTTTTTGAGTGTGCTTTTGCTCATACTATGACGTTATTTTTATCATATTTGGTTAAAAACAGTATGGATTGCGTCTCTGTGATATGCAAATTAGCTATGAAATGGTATCTAATGCGCATGTGCGCCAGCTGACTGTGTCCCTTTAACTTTCACCATAGGGGTCACAAGGACAAGATATTTGTTATAAAATGGAATCCACAGAACCCAGACCTTCTCGTGACGGCAGGCATGAAACACATCAAGTTCTGGACACAGACAGGTGGAGGCTTCACATCCAAACGAGGAACTTTCGGTAGTGCGGGAAAGGCAGAGACAATGATGTGTGTGACATATGGCAAAGGCCCTGATCTGGTGTTCTCAGGAGGGGCCAGTGGAAAAGTGTACATCTGGCAAGGAAACACTCTGAAAAATTCGGTACAGGCGCATGAAGGGCCTGTGTTTGCTATGCAAGTCCTTGAGAAGGTAACAAGCAACATGTAGCATTGAAAACTTAGGTGTTTAGTACATGAAGCCGATGCGACACAGACCACGGTGATTGCTGAATTAACTCCTGACATCATTCGCATGGTGCAGCTAGATAAGAGTCAGCTCTTTATTACGTGGTAAGAGAGGTCTGAAGGTTTCTACAGGAACCTTCAGTGAGAGAGGGAGAGTAAAGAAAAAAGACGAAACAACAACAACAACAAAAATGATTGAACAACAGATGAAGTTAAGCAACTTTAATTTACAGGCACAAAATAATAAATTAATGTATTAGTTACATTCCCTTATGACCTTAGGCCGGGCTTATTAAATAATTCCGCAAGAAAATGAACTTTAGAGAAGCTAGTATTAAAACCAAGTGAGTCACTAGTGATGAAGAACGGTTCAAGTATGGAGACTTTCTGGTACCATTGAAACTTTTACCAGGCAATACTACTTACTTGTCCTGGCATTATGCACAGTTACCACACCCTTTGTAAAATGCTCCATATTATGCAGACAAATGTTTCTTTACATCACAGTCGTTCTTTTGATGTCATATAGCTTATCTTGCTGTTCACCACATGATTTATTTCTATTGTCAGGGTTTTGTGACTGGTGGTAAAGATGGAATAGTTGCTCTTTGGGATGAGAATTTTTCTCGCTGTCTAAAGAATTACAGGGTCGCCCGGACTACCCTGAGCCCTGGTCCACCGTCCTCAATTCTGTTGGAAGATGCTCCTCCGATCCGCGCAATAACACTGGGACAGGGCAAAATTTTAGTTGGCACTAAACATGGCGAGGTATACACTTAAGCTTATTTTTGGTAAAAGAAGTAATGTGAGGCCTTTTTATAGCGATTTTCACTTGAGCATCCAAAGTAATTGGCATTTTCGTTGGTTTTGCACTTCTACGCTCCGCGATTGGCTTAAACAACTCGCGCCACTTTTTCATCCAATCAGAAGTAAAACCAAAACCAATCGTGACACATTCGCACACGTTTTCCCGCGCTTCTCGTCAGCTACATGTATTTGCGTGGAATTTTGGTTTTATGATACTCGGTTGAAAATTAGACTAAAATTGCTCCATTTGGACATTACAACATGGTCTTGTCACCGAGTAGCACAGTTTTGTGTTTTAAGAACGTCCTTTCTGTAGGCAGCTGGTTCTAACTTTCTGTGGATGAAACGCTGTTGGGTGACTAGTTTTAAAAGTTAGATTATGTAATGCTAAATCATTTTTTTTTTTTTTTGTTAAATTGAATTTCAGATCATGGAAATAGATAAGAGTGGACCCATCACAGTTCTAATCCAGGTACTTCAGTGACTGTATGTACCTGATGTTCTTTATTCAAATTAGCATGAACTTTTTAATTTTGTCTTAGGACGCATCCACACCACGCCGGAGAAACGCAGCTTTATTTTTACGGTTAGGCCTACCGTCCACACTAATTCCGACCGAAAGCGGAGCTTTTCGAATGCGCTCTTCAAACCAGAGAAATTTTAAAAACGCCGGCTTTAGTTTACGTATTAGTTTGAACGGAAAACATTTTGAAAAACGGTGCTTTTCGAGAACCGTGACATCACGATAATAATGTGATTTTCTTACCCGAGTTTTCCTCAAACAAAAATCCAAATTGACCGGTGATTGTTGTATTTTCAAATTCCTCCGGCGTAATGTGGACGGAAAACATTTGATGCGTTTTCGGAGTGAAACGCCGTTTTAAAATTTCTCCAGTGTAGTGTGGAGGGGGCCTTACACTATGGATATCTTACTTCTTACCTTACAGATGTCAATTTAGCGGTCTATTAAATGTTCATGTTTCGTTTTCAGGGTCACCTGGAAGGTGAACTGTGGGGCCTGGCCTCCCACCCGACGGACGAGCTCTGTGCGACTGTCAGCGATGACATGACTGTGAGGGTCTGGGATCTAGCGACCCACCGAATGAAGAATGTTCGTAAAATGGCGAAATCTGCGCGGAGTGTGACATACTCACCTGATGGAAGGGCGCTGGCTATTGGTTTTAAAGATGGTGAGAGTGACTGTGGTCTAAACTGTAAAGAAAATTGTTGCCCTTAAAGCTTCTGTAATAGAATAACGTTTTATTACATGAGCAAGAAAAGATGTTTTACAGCCCGCACTGTGCACTCTCGAGGGTTTGAGGTCTCAAGAGGTAACATTTCGCAGCATGTTATATGAAGAAAATTTCAAGTTTCGTGGATGCGAAGGTTTGTGCTTTGTTCTGTCTGAATTACTAGAATCAAAGAAACTGTTTATAGACAAGAGAAATTAAAATACCAGAAAGTTAAGGTAAGCGGTTGGTAAAGAATAACATGGATTAGCATTCCATCGAGTGAGACTTAAAAACATTAGGGTGATGAGACTACGCAGTACGGACTGGAAATAATCTTTGAGGGAAATAGAGTATCACCCCTATTCTTGTTGCTCCTGGCTTGTTGCTGGAAGAAGAGGTAGCACCAGCAACCCATATAGATACCATATGGATACCAAACAGGAGGCTGTATGTTCTTGGGTTGTGAGGCCAAGAGGGGATTTTCAAACACTGGCATATGTTCTTGTCTTGCCTCACAGGTAGTTTTCAAGTTGTTGATTCTACAACGCTGGACGACATTGTTGGCTTTCATCACAGGAAAGAGGAAATATCAGACATCAAGTTTTCACCTGGTAAGCACTAATTTATAAACGCATTTTAAAAGCTGTTTACAGAGATGGGACGAAATCGTTCACGGTTGTTTGGGTTGTTTCGTGCCGTTTGTAGTTGATCGTGGAAGTAAATTACAGCAAAGCAAAAGAAAAGATTTTACGGAAAAGAAGAAAGCGGTAATGTCATGCAGTCTCGCTTATGATTTTGCTCGACTTCCTTGTAAGTTGTTAATCATTTCTCCTAACAGGTCAAGGAAAATATCTGGCTGTTGCTTCACATGATAATTTTGTGGACATTTACAATGTACTGAGTAGCAAACGAGTGGGAATCTGTAAAGGAAGTTCGAGTTACATTACACATGTGGACTGGGACTCCAAAGGTAAGTTACTGATTAATTTATTATTTCTCTTTACGCCTGTGAGACTCGTTTGTTAATTATTCATCTACAAGTGAGCGGAAGAAGTGTGTGTGTTCAACTAAAGTAGTCCCGCGATCAGGGTGCAAAGAGATTTCCCCTTATAAACATTTGAAATGCGGCCATGCTGGTATAGACTGTCAGTATCTCGATTTTAAATTTGAAATCCCTGTGCTTCACTTTGTTAGATATCTTACCCTAGATCTATCGAGAGCATAAAAATTTGTAAATTAAGTATTTTCCCTTTAAGAAATGGAAAAACGTATAGCGCGACATGAAAGAAATGCTCAATAGCTTTCATTTGAATGATCACACACTAGGGTTTCATCCACAGACTTAAAAGTTAGAACCACCATGCACAGCATACTGCACCACATGAAAGTACAACTCAGTAGCTTTTAGTTGAATTTGCTGAACGGTCACACACTATGTGTAGTGAGTGATCCTAATTGATATTCTAGACACGCTTTTCTGGGATACCGGATGGTTTAGGCCGTTACCAGGCTAATGCGATTTCGTCTCTTATCGTCTGCACTAAAACGACCGAAAACGCTGATCAGATTAACAGTATATGACACTTTTTTCGGCATCGTTTTCAAAAGCCCTTGTTTTCACCTACTCCACACTAGGAACGGAGCGTTTTCAAAACGATGTGTTTTCAAAAGGCTTCACTTTTGTAACGGTTTTCGAAAGCCTCCGTTTTCATTAGCGTTTTCGAGCGTTTTGGTCTGGACGAAAGGCGAGAACACATCAAAACGTGTGCGTTTTCATACGAAAACGGGTTAGTGTGGTCGGGTCCTTAGTCTTCACATATGTGTTTCATACCGTTTACTGCAGGAAAGCTTCTTCAAACCAACTCTGGAGCGAAGGAGCGGCTGTTCTTTGAGGCGCCCCGCGGTACGCGTCAAACAATAGCCACCAATAAAGCTAAAGAGATTGACTGGTTCACATGGACCGGTGTTCTTGGTGAAGACTGCACGGGAATCTGGCCGCCACACTCAGACATTACTGATGTGAACGCGGTTGATTTGACCAAGGATAAGAAGATCCTAGCCACCGGAGATGACTTTGGATTTGTGAAGGTGTTTGAGTACCCAGTCCAGGTAAGTGGCATAGCAGGCGTTTCAAACATACCCCGTAAACTGCCGCTTATAAGTCCTGGGCTTATACAACTTCGTAGTGGGTTTTGAATTGGCTTATAAACGGAGGGGCTTATATCTGGGGGACGGGGGGAGGGGGGTGGCTTATAAGCGAACTGAGAAAGCCTTTTTCGAAATGAGAGCTACAGCAGTGTTGATCGAAGTACGTCTTACGTTTGCTGGTTTTTAACTAAGCGTTAAAGCATCATAATAAATCGAATTCACTTCATTTTAAACTAGAGGGGATATATCCTGAGGGGCTTATAATCGGAAGTATTAATAAATATTTTGTTTACAGGCAGATGGGTCTATAATCGGGGGGCTTATAAGCAGGAAGTTTTCGGCATTCAGAAAACACAAGTTGGTTAACCAGTTGTTAGGCACCAGAGACCTTCAATTTTCATTTCAGTACTTCCTTTTAATGTGAACACGAGTGTTCTTCTATCAGGATGACACTTAAATTAATTGTTATCACAGAATGCCTCAATTTAAATTTCTTGTCCAGGGCAAGAATGCCAAGTTTAAGAAATATGTCGGCCATTCTGCGCATGTCACAAATGTCCGCTGGACAAATGACGACAGCCGCTTGATTTCAGTGGGAGGAGCCGACACGTCAGTCATGGTGTGGTCACATGCTCGGGGCCGTGAAAGAGAAGACACTGGTGGCGACAGTGATGATTCGGACACAGACTCGGAGGAAGAGGGAGGCTACGACAGTGACGTGCAGAAAGAAAAGAATCTGACATACGAGGATAAGATTTATGCAAATCCGATTCGAACTACAAAAGGCGTAAAACCACATCTTAGAGAGAAGCAAGATGACGAGGAACATAGGTTGGTTGTCATACTTTGCATTGTAGTCAACTGTTTTGTAGGACCTGTTCTACTTGTCAGCGCAAAGTTGAGAGTACGCGAGAGTTTACATCATCTGCCTCACAAACGAGAGAAAACCCTCGTCGAGCTTGAAGTAAAATGTGAAACACGAGAGACAGTATCTCGTCACATTTCCAAACGTCAAGAAAAGAGTTGAAATTACGATGCACAGCGTACTCTAATTCGAGGAATTTATTTGGAATGTGACAGTAGAACACTGGCTGGAGTGGTTCAGGTATCGTCTCAATCAAAACTTAAACGAAGACAAAAACTGACGCAGAAATAAAATCTCAAAAACCAATGCTCTGAGAACACGTTTTCAAACACCTCCACGGTTAAGTTTAATTTTATTTTGACTTGACAAGTGATTTACCAGTTTGAGTACTCTCGTTTAACGCTGGACTCATTTTCGCCAAGATTCCTGCATATTTCTTTTGATTCTTAATAATAATATTATGTTTTCTTTTTTTTTTTTGGTGATAGACCTGCTGTTAGTCGTGGCTCTAAAGCTCCTCCTAAAGTCAGACAGCTTGATCGGCAGAGGGACTCGGGAAAGAAAAGAAGAAATCAACAAATCCAGGTTATACAAATTGATTTATTGACAACAAAATTATATTCCCAGCTTCACTTAGTCATTTTAGGGAAAAAAAGTTCGAGAAAGTACAAATTGCATAGAGAAAGCTTCTAGATCTTGCCACATACGAGTGTTTTAAACTTAGTATTGATGAAAGTGCGAGTCCTTTTGGTGTAATATTGAATTAGATGTTAACTTTCAGAAACTGCCTAACTTCTGGGTGGCAAAAGCGCGAATTCTTTTTAGAATTTCAGTTTTTATTCGGACCTGGTATAGTTGTAGCTCAACCACAAACTAAAGCGCTGATGTTGATGAGGCAAATATTGTAACTAGTCAGTCCCATATTAGCTCTAACTATTGTTCTAATGCAAATCGTTTCATTTCCAATCCACAGGAACTCAGTTTGGAATTCATTCACGGCTATCGAGGATTTGACACCAGGAACAACTTACACTACCTCCCTGAGGGAGACATTGTGTACCACGCTGCCGGGGCGGGAATTGTTCTGAGCACAGCTAATGGAATACAGTCATTCTATCTTGACCACACCGACGATATCATATGCTTGGCTGTCAACCAACACCCTAAGTTTAAGGTGCGTCAATTCTTTAACATTTCTTTTTACTACTGTGGACCAGAGATTTCAAGTACGATCACTTTGTCTCCACAGAAGCTTGGCCACATAGGAGAATTTTTCCTGACGTCATTGTTCACATTTTGTCATTAACATACGACTTTTCGCAGAGAAGGCATAGTATTCAGAACTAGTGTTTTTGTAGCTTCATCAGAAACTGTATCGCTTTTGATAATTAGGCAGATATTGTAAACAAAGATTCTCTCATAGTAATAAAGTTCAGAAAGGGTTGGAGTCAGATTTCCTCTTCATTCAGTTGTTTTGTGTTCTGCAGAACATTGTAGCTACTGGTCAGATCGGTACAGAGCCTTGTGTTCACGTGTGGGATGCCATGTCCAAGGAGACGTTATCCGTCATACAAGGATTCCACACCAAAGGCGTGTGTGCAGTGAACTTCAGCTGTAACGGAAAGCTTCTTGTAACTGTAGGCATCGACGCTGCACATAGCATTGCGGTGTGGAAATGGGCTGAAGGTAAATAGCGCATTCATCACATACCGACCAATAAAATCAAATCGTTTAGACACTTAACTTATAGAAAAACCTGTGCTGTTTTGGCAAAACTTTGTAGGAAACTTGAATAGTTCGACTTCAAAAAACTGCATGAGCACTGGTAAATCAACCATGTAAGGATTTTGGATACCATTTTCTCGGTAGGTACACATGTCAGGAAATTATGATTTTAATTTTCTAACAACTTACTTCTCGGAAACTCAAAAGCTAGAAAAAGTGTTTATCCAACTGTTTTTGAATTACGTAATGTTAACTTACCGAAAATCCTGCAACTGAATCTTTAACTGCATACATTCTATCTTGACCTGGCCATAATTGAAACAATTCAAAGCAAAAATCGGTTATTCATTTTGAAGGAAGTCGGAAGTCAGTCGACAAGGTACTTCTTGTACTGGGAATTGTTGGACTGAAATCAATTTCTGCCAGCCGGCGTGACGCTTAATTCGTCTAGAATTTTACACTTTTGGTTTGTTTTTTGTTTCTGTCTTTTTTTTTCTTTTTGCAGTAATTTTTAAAAATGTTGTTTAATTGTATACATCTCTTTTTACGTATTTTAGGCAGCAAACTTGCCAGTTCTCATGGTCACACAGAGAGGATTTTTGTAGCGGAGTTCAGACCAGACTCTGACAGCCAGTTTGTCACATGTGGAGTAAAACACGTCAAGTTTTGGAGTTTGGCAGGAGGACAGCTGGTTGGAAAACGGGGGGTGATAACGGCAGCCCTACAGGGGGAGGGTGACGACTCCCAGCTTCGCATGCAGACAATGCTATCGGTGGCGTTTGGAGCGGTAAGAAAATACGGTTAAACTTCTCTACAACGGACAGGCCGTTGTAGTAAGACCATTTTAAAAGGCTTGCTGTAAAAGTTAAATGTATGGATCAGTACATGATCGGGACAAAAATGCCATCTTAGCCGTTTTATAGAGGAGAGCTTTGAGATACTGAGCTGTAAAAGATCATTTTGCCCAACTTAAAATCGAAGGAAGTCTACTTTTTGACCTTCTTGTTTGTCATACCGCACTCATAGTCTTTTCTCTTAAGTAGTAGCAGAAACATTTTGACCATAAGTTAGTATAACTGTGTAATTAGTGTTTTGCACTTGATTTCGCCAATTACAAGTATAATAATATACATGAAAAAATTACTCGATTCTGATTGGCTGAGAGCAGTGCAGTTCAAGTGTAACATCAGTGGAAAAAGTGTAACACCAGTGCAAATTACACATCCTAATTCTGGATTATGATTGGCTGAAAGACAACAGCAAATTTTCTAAGCCAATGATGTCACGTGGAATGATGAAGAAAATTTTGTGCGGAAACTTTGAAAAAAGTGAATGAATGAATGAGAAAATATGGCTTCAAGAAAGATCTTCATACAGTTTTTCTCGTTCAATTTGGTATTAATTTGCACTTGTGAGTTTTTCAAAAAGGTGAAATTGCACGCGCCGAAGCGGCCCGTTCAATTTCAGCCTTTTGAAAAACACACTCGTGCAAATTAATTCTAAATTGAACTCGAAACCGTGTGATTACCTATACAAATACGTGAAGTTTAGTAACAACAACATTTCTTGTTTTTGATTACATAATGATAATTACTTGTAGTCTTCCACTGACATGGCATTGCCGACAAAAGGCCATAGTACTGAGACTGAGAAATGTTACATTTCCTCATTATGGACAGTTTTGTGATACACTTTCAAAAGACCGAACTGAACTGGTATAGATTATTGCGAGATACTAAACGAAAGGGTCCGCAGTTATATCCTGACTTTTCCACCAAATTCCAATTCGATTTGGACGCACGTGTTTTTAATAACGTTTCCTTGAGAGCTTGTGCGTGTTATGTGGTTAAATAATCATTCACAGTTTCATTTGCTGAACAACTTATTCACCAGTGACCGAGAAATGAAGTCATTTTTCCTATTTCTTCTCTATCTCGGCAGGATAATCTGACATTTACTGGAGCCATGAATGGCGATGTGTTTGTGTGGTCAAGTCACAAGTTAGTGCGGGTAGTGAGCCGGGCGCACAGTGGGCCAGTGTTCACCATGCACACAACTCTCAGGGATGGACTCATTGTCACAGGAGGAAAGGAAAAAGCGTTAGTAATGTGAACTTCTTAAACTCATTAATAATTCATCAAGTTTTAACAAAGGAAATCATGACCGTGACGGTGTTTGGATATCTGATCCTAATGAGCATAGATTTTTACGATTTTAATTCTCAATTGTCTCCTTAGTTTTAGTTTCGATTGAGAAGATATATCAAACACTCAAGACAGTGTTTGACCACATTTCCTAACACCCCGAAGTTCGTTAAAAATACTCCGCTGCGCGTCGTATTTTTAACTCTCCTCTCGGTGTTTGGAAATGTGGTCAAACATCCTCTTTAAGGTTTGTTATATTACTTAAATCTATAGCACTGAACTGTTTCGTTGGGTTTGTTAGTGAAACTTCAGGTTTTCCAGTTATTTTAGAGTATGTCTTTTAAGTGAAAGATTGAATGAGAGGCAGTGAATTTTAACTCGTGAAGTGCAATAGAAAAGGTGAAACGTTGCGAAGGAATTTCTAGTTGACGTGGGATTCTTGCAACCTATCAGAGGAATCTACGCCAAACGTAAAAGCGATCACCTCGGTCCCACTTGAATACTGGCCATCGCTAACTACACTAGAATCCTGATGCGTTCGTCTCATAAACGTTCCTCTCAAATAGTTATTATTGGGATTATTTAACTTTGTTGACGTCTGTCGAGGAAAAGGTTCTAATGTTAATATTTCTGTCTTTTCAGTAATACCAAGGAGGGTGTGGCTATCAAACTCTGGGACCAAGAGATGAAGCGTTGCCGTTCTTTAAGTTTGGGGCCAGGCCCCAGTGTTGTGCGATCAGTTTGTAGAGGCAAGGTTAGTCGAGCAGTCTATAGCATTCTATATGCTAACGATCGGAGCAAAAGCGAAAGTATACGAGGTCATGCAAATACTGGAAACCTAAACAAGAGGATCAATCTTCGTTTCAAACTTTATGGTGATGGTAGATTCAACCGTCGCCTTTTAAATGTTAAACAGCTGTAAATGTGATTTCTTGAAACGAGAAGGGAAGGTTTGAATTATCGTAAATGGAAATTTTCTGTCCGTCGAATCTCAGACTTCCCTCACACGGGACAAGAATTTTATCGCGCGTATATTACGACGTTGTGCTCTTGTTTGGGTTGTGCACTACACGAAAATCTCCAATGTTGGAGAATGACGGTAATTTTTTTTCATTTTAGGGTAAAATCCTTGTAGGTACCAAGGACAGTGAAATAATTGAGATCACTGAAAAGACTGCCTCGTCTCAGGTAAGAGTTTTCATTTATTTCTGTTGTCAGTTCTTCTGCTTTGTGTTTTGACCGTGTTTGAATCTAGACAAACTTTCATGAGTTGTGGGAGGTTTGCTCTCGTTTCAAAGGCAGATGACTGAAAATTAACAATTTGCGTTTGAGCGCGCGCTAATGATAGCCGATGATGAGAATTTAGGCAAAATTGTCGCCCAGCCCTCGTCACTTAAGTTGTTTCGTCTCTCTTTTGGTTCCAGACCATCGTCCGTGGCCATGGTGAGGGAGAGATCTGGGGTTTAGACTGTCACCCAGAGAGAGAAGTGTTTGTGACAGCTAGTGATGACCAGACTGTCAGACTGTGGGACGTGGCTAGTAAGGTAAACACGATTTTTGTTATGATAAACACGATTGGCCGGTGATCGGTTCTAGCGTGTGTACTTGTCGTGACTGAATGCGTCTTTTTCACAAGCTGTTAGCTTTCTAGGGCTCGTTACGCAATCTTCCTCCCCCACGCAATGATGGTAGAAGGAAGATTGCGTGACGAGCCCTAAAATCGTCTGCGTGGGAGGCTACCAAGTTGTCGGTTTACGGGTTGCATCTTAAGCCAAATGCGGATCTCCATTTCGATTCCTTCTCTCTCTTTTTTTGTAGACAATGGTTAAGATGGCCCCTCTTGGCGTGGCCGCTCGGTCAGCTGCCTTCTCTCCAGATGGTGAACTGCTTGCTGTCGGTCTCAAAAATGGCGCCTTTGTTGTTCTTAAAACCGCTGACCTGAAGATGGTGGCGCAGAAGCGTGATCGACACCAAGCTATCCAGGATGTCAGGTGAGCAAGTCGCTGTATCAAGATAACACTTCCTTTAACTGTTGGTGAATTTAGCACTTGATACTTCTTGCGGACGTTGTAAATCAACGATCAAAGATTAAAAGTTGAGCAGTATACTAGTTATGAATCTCAACTTAGACGACTTATGGTAGCTTGGCCAGTTAGCTATTTAATACGCAAGGCCGTGGAGTTTAACTCTTGACTACCGAGAACAAGTCAGCTAGTGGCAGAGTGAGGAACTTGAAGCAAGGACTTCCAGATTTTAAGCTCTGCGCCCCAAATAATCTGGGCTCACCGAAAATGCGAGAATGCGCCTAATAATCTAGACACGATTTGATTTCACACTAGCGTCCTCGTTAGTTTCAACTTTGGAAACAGAGGACAGTGGGTTCTAAAGCCTGTTTGCAAACCGTCGTTAGGACGTTATGTGTTCTCTGCAAAAATCTACCATTCAATTCCTCGACTTCCGCTCATCATCTTTTTGCGCCTGCTTCAAAATCGGCAAACGGAGTTTTTGTAAATGTTTCAGATTCAGTCCAGATGGTAAGTACTTAGCCGTTGGATCAGACGATAACTGTGTCGATTTCTATGAGCTCCGCGATGGACGCCCGCTAACACGTGTTGGTTACTGCAAAGGAATCCCTTCATTTGTCACTCAGATGGATTTCTCTGCGGATGGCAGATTCATTCAAGTAAGCAAAACCTCCAGGAGCCATAGTTTGTGTTAGCTATTGTTAAAGCACAGGAAACTCAATTCGTCTTTTTTAAAGCGATATTATGAACTTTTCTTTATTTGTTAAGGTGTCCACGGGTGCTTATGACCGGCTGGTGTTTACTGTTCCTGGTGGAAACCCTTTGAAAAACAGGAAAGAAATCAACAGAATCACGTGGGCGTCTTGGACTAGGTAAGTGGTTTTATTCTCTAGCTTTGGACACTCTTTGGACTCGTCACGCAATGTCCTCTCCGGAAAGATTGCGTGACGAGTCCAAGAGTGCCTGTCCAAAAGGTTTCATCAATGCTTTCTTCTTTTCTTTTATTTTCAGTGTCTTTCAAGGGGAATATTACTTTTAATCACTTTTAATTTGTTACGGACATTTCAGTGTTCTAGGTAATGAAGTGATTGGCGTGTGGCCGCGAAACGCTGACAAAGCAGATGTCAACTGCGCCAATCTTTCGTCCAGCGGTCTCTCGCTCGCTACTGGTGATGACTTTGGTTTTGTAAAGTTGTTCGAGTTCCCGGTCACGGAGAAGTTTGTAAGTTTATTCTTGACTCTTGTCCACTGTAATACGTAGGTAAAATTCTTGAAACGTAAGATTCATTGATGATTTGATTTAGCACCTTTCTTTCGAATAGACCATGTTCGTATTCTCGGTATTGGACTGGAACTAGCTTGCAACTGAGGCTAATGCGAGGAGTCTTTTCAAATGCAAATGACATTAATTTCTTTTTAGTGATATTCCCCGCATGAGCCTCTTTTGCAAGCTAGTTCCAGTCTAATACCGGGAATACGAATATGGTCTAATGAAGGCCTCCTATCAAATGAACCAATTCTAGGTTATTATTCTGTAGATGTTTAATTTACGAGTTAAGCTCTTTTTATTGCTAGTATCGATACGAAATACGACATGTCTGGCATGTTTCTTTTTGTCTCCAGGCTCCCTTCAAGCGATACGTAGGCCACTCTGCTCACGTGACTAACGTGCGATTTACGTGCGATGACCGCTATCTGATCAGCGCGGGCGGAGATGATTGCTGGTAAGTAAGGCAAATTTTTTTCCCCTAACTGGCCGTTGCACACCCTAGTGCACACAACTTCCTTAACATTTTTCTGTTGCTTTTCTCTTGCAGCGTCTTCGTTTGGAAATGTATATGATTACGCGTAATAGGATTCGTTAAAATCATTGGATTGGACAAGGAAAAGTAATGGAATGATACAATTCGTGGAAGAGTCCCCTGAAAAAGTGAAACGAATGTCCTTGTAACGTTGACAGACGGGAGAGCGAGAATATTGTATTTGAAATGACTCCTACGAGAATTATTGGGCCCGCGTTGTTCATCAGCGGCGTATTGGAAGTTGACGTAACAGCTGTCGCGGCCTTGAGTGTTCGTGCTGTTTTCGGATTTGACAACAAAAATCCGGAAACTGCGAACACGTCTTCGCAGATTTGGCAAGAAGCAGTTTTTGGAGCCCTGGCTGTTAACAGGAAAAGAGTAGATCTGTTGTCAGGACCTCTGTCTCTCTGACATGCGAGGAAATTCTTTAAAAGTCTATATTAACCGTTATTTATTGAATTTAGGAAGCTCTGAACGAGTACCCTGGTCCCGGTTGTTTTCTCTTTTTATCGAATTTAAGAAAACAAGAAAGAAATGTTGAGCAAAGCGTGGCTCAGAATTCAAGTTACAAAGATAAAATCAGAATAGTCTGAGCAACAAAGTTAATTTTTTTTCGATGAGTTTTCGCGCGCTTGTGAAGCATGGGTTTTGGCTGACTCGCACTTCTCCAAATCGCGCGTTTTCGCACGCGATCACCTGTGATCGCGCGTGCCGTGCTCACCTCAAGCGCGCACGAAAGCGTAAAAATTACTCTGTTCGCTCAAATAACTAGACATAGTTAATTCATTTAGGCGCATCTCCGCACAAAGGTGATAACATATTGATAGCGAACTAAGGTGTCTTTTGATGTATTTTATTTAAGTGACGAAGAGAAATGGTCATACTGTGAGTAAGAAAAAAGACAACAACTTGCCATTGAGGTTACAATAAACCTTATAAAATAAATTTGCTTTCTATTTGACTGATGTTGTGCGCATGAACGTGTTTGCAAAGTTTAACGGAAAGTTAATTGTCTTGTTGATGCTTGGAGAAGGAAATTCTGGTACTCACTGGTAATGAAAGCAGCTGGTAGACGGGGATTGGAATCTAATGTGGGTGGAACACGAGGGAGCGAAGACTGCCCTGCTTTTGCTCAGAAAACAATTCCCTTCTCGACTAGGCAAGATGGGTACCACAGGCCTAACTATCTCTTGGAAGGAATGGGGGGAGACGGAGAGAGACCGACCTCTTTGCACATGATGGACTCTCGTTAGCACACACACATGCTACGAAGGAACTTTACTTCGTGCTTTAAATTCAATGAAACCGTTAAGGTAGCCATGACGTACTTTTCTGGACACCTGGGTTGGGGTAGGAGTTTTTGGCGCCTAGTCTTGAATAGGGTTTCAAAATCAAACTGATAATGGTCTAGTACAGGGGAAGGGTTTCAGTGTACTATAGGCACACCCCCACCCAAAGAGTTAATGAGTACCCCCCCCCCCCCCCAACGTGTTTATACACGGTTTTGTCAGCTTTCTCCTTTGTTATGGGCATACCGGTATTTAAGTGCCGGAGGATCATGAAAAGAGAACCAAATATGAATCGAGATGCAATATTTGCATGGTTTCTCGAGTAATTATTCAGCTCAGATGAACGAACTCGCGAATGACTGGTGTGCAGCACAGCAACGAAAAAAACCCAAGTGATTTCTGTTTTTGGCTCAGATTAAATTCTGCAATGAGTTGTGTGGAGGATACAAAATGTCTTTTTTTTTTCAATGTACAGTCCTTTATTGTGTGTTTACAAATCTCTAAAATATCTTGGCCTCATGCTTTCAACTTTATCTTGGCTTGCTGACCTTCCTGTTCTTTAGAGGTTTATATCGTCAAATCTTACCGTCAACCGAGACTACTTCAGGAAAATCGTTTTATAACATATCCAAAAAGTCAATTGAACACTCTCTTTATACTGCCGCTTATAAGCTCTGGGCTTATACAACTTCGTAAGGGTTTTTAAATGGGCTTATAAACGGAGAGGCTTATATTTGAGGGGGCTAATAACCGGAATGAAAAGAGCATTTGAAAAGGAGCTTTAGCAATTAAGATTTAACACATAATATTAAAATGAAGTTAAAACAAGGAAAGTTAGAGAGGGGTCTTATATCGGGGGGTCGGGGGGGGGGGGGGAGGCGCTTATAAGCGGCAGTTTACGGTATTCAATTCTGTAAAGTAAACTAGCTCACTTTTATAATCCAGTCAAAACCCGCGAAAACGGCCATTCACTAGTTTGGTATTTTACCGTGTTTCTGTTTCCCCTGTGAAATAATTAACTATTCAACTGTATATAAATCAAATTTCTATGACGTTCAGCACATTTTCAGGGCACTATTACAAAACAAACATCGAAAACTATTAATCTTTTCTCACTGTTTTCGTTTTCAGTGAAGAAAAGCAGAATCGATATATTCTTTTAAAAAGTTGGTAGCGTCAAAGAAAAATATACAAAAATATTAACATGTTCAAGAATACTCGGCAGTTATTGCACAAAACTAGAGTACGTAATAACCAATTATATGAAAAAGGATACAAGGGAATAATTGTGTTATCACACAGGCAGCCCGTGGATTATGAGAAACGCTGTGTTGATTATTTTTTTCTCGCCAAGTTTTTATCCATAGGATATGAGTCGATAGCCTATTAACAGGGAACCAATCAGAGCGCGCTTTCTCATAGCCCTTTGGGCTGCTTATGAGTGACAAGCTGGAATAGCTGTGAATGTTAAGTTTTATTGTATACACGACTTGCGAATGTTCGAGTATGATTTGCATAAATGTTGGCGTTTTATGGCGGAGAATAGTTGAGGAGTCCCTCGTGCAAGGGCAAAAGTGGCTTCTTTCCGCTCCACCCCTCCCACAGGGGGGAGGGGGGAGCGAAAGGTGCGTGAGAACAAAAGAGACCGAGAAGTTTAAATCGAACCAACAGTCAACATCCCCCTCTTTAAATAGCCGTGCTCACAAATCTTCCTCCCTCCCTCCCCCTCTCCAACCTAACCATAGATCCTCTCAAAAATATTCCTCGTCAAACTTTCTCCAAAAATACTTGTGAAAATTTATGATTCGCCGAAACACCGAACCAGTCATGTCGGTATCTCTTCTCACGTTGGCTGACAATAATTTTAGTGCTTGAATGAAATTAACGACCGTTCACCCCTAAACAGCAGCACTGCAGTTTGGTTCGAATAGTAGGGTTCTATTGAAATACAATCAAATATAATTAATTAACTATCAACAGAGTCGATCGCGATCTTCTGTCCGCTTGGAGGAAGTGTCCTATGAACTAATGTATGCTGTATGTATGTACAATCGATCTCTCGCCCTTTCAACTCTAGATATAGCTTTCTCGATCCAAAGACCAATCGTCTGACTCATTGAAAGGTTCTCTTTCTGGGTCATAAACGTTCCCAGATCGAGAGTTCCCGAAAAAAGTTCTCATGGACTCCGCATAAGATGTCTGGTCATCCCAATCGCCATCTTCCTCGTCTGAGTTGTCATCGTTGTTGAGCAACCTTCTGATGGAATCTCGGCCCTTCCGTCTGTCTAGGTACATCGTGCTTTCGCTCAAACTAAATAAACTACATTTGCTGGACATTTTCTCCAAGCCGAGTCCTTTACAAGGTGTCCGTAAGTCGGTGCAGGCTCTTTCTGCCTCGTTTTCAAAATTCTTCTGCACATCGTGGACTTTGTATTTCCCCGAGCGATGCACGACAGAAATTTCCCTCAGTTCGTTGCTGATATTTCTTAAGTGCCTTCGAATGTCTTTGAAAAACGACGTCTCGATAGCTGCGTCGTTGTTGTCCAGATGTTTCTGGCAGATTAAATCGTAGGTACTCCACGACACTGCTGTGTACTTGTGGGTTTCTTCAAGTTCTGTTTTGGATTTTTCTTGTTGAGTCTCAACGCTGTAGCTGTTTCTCTTAGGAAAGAATTTGGCGTTTCTCCACGAGTCTAGCCTTTTACCCATTGCATTCTTGGCATAATCGACAAACACTTCCAACATTTTGTACTCCTCTGTGTCACGATCTGGATAAATTCTCACCTCTCTGTAAGACTCGTTCAAGATGGCCAGAAACATATTTATTAATATGCATGCCATGGCTGTCATAAACAGAAGGAAGTAGATGGGTCCAATAATCCGATTGGCGTCCTTAAGCTCGTGATAGTTCGTATCTCCCCCGATGAACATTCCGAACTGTGTTCGGAAGACTTCGGAGACGCTCGAGTACGCCTTCGTGGTGCTTCCGAAGACGAGAAGCGCAATCTGCATGAAAGCCAAGAATGCCACCATGAAAACCGCCGAGTAAGAGATGATTTTTGTTCGGCAACGTGCCATGCTTGCTGCTAAGCTAGAAATGTGTTCGTTGAACTTGAGGATCTTAAGGACTTTTACGGTTAAAATAAACACCAGAATGGCCATAAGCGCGTTTTCAAGATCTGACCACAGCACTGCGTAGTGAAAGCTTGATGTTTCAAAGGGGTTTTTGTGAATTCTGTTCACTAGCTTTGTTGTGTGATACCTTCGGAAGATCGATAACACGACTGTGGCTGTTGCCGCTAGAATTTGCGCCATTTCCACATAGGCCCACGCAGACTTGAAGTATTTACACTTTTCCTTCCAGATTTTAATTGCTTCGGCTACAATGAAGTAGAAGACCATTAGTAGGACTATCAGCTCGCAAACCGCGCTTATAGAACGCGTCCCAGTTGACCTGGCTCCGTACAATGACATGGTGTTGATTCTCTTGAATGTGGTAGCCCCGCCCAGGGGCAGAGCCTCAAAGATGTACGATGCAGCGCTAAAGAGATCTGTCGACGAGTCAAAAATCATAAACTCGACAAACACGGCCCGCGTTCTCTCGTCAATCCAGGAGTTGTTCTGCAGGTTGTGTATGACCCTTAATGCTGATGACTTTGTGTAGCCTAGATCAGCCACGAAGCCTCCTCCGCCATAGAGCCCCCTCAAGCCCTGTTGAGGAAGGTTGTGAAGCTCGTCCGACTTCTTATAACGCCAAGGTCTCGGGCACATCTCGCGCAGCGCGAATTCTGACAATAGCGCCGTTTCGTTGGCTGGAATTTGGCGCCATTTCGGCATGCTATAGCGTGTCTGGTCTTCGTCAGTCATGCTGTAAGGCGGAAGGCAGGGGCGCAATGTTGCTCTAAACTCAGGAAATCGAGGTGCAATTGGGCATGGACCTGGAGAAAAAAATGAATGAAAATTACACGAAAGAGAGGAATTCCAGAACAAGAACGTAAACAACTAATTTTTACAAGGCTTAAAGGACATATTTAAAAGAGTAAAAAAGTAGGAGTCAAACGTTTTTGACGTTATGTCATCTACGGTGTGTTTTATGGCTTATTTAAGTCAATTATTTTCACCTGCTTTAACTCTGAGTTGTCTGAGGCGAGGCATGCCGACCAGGTAGCCCGACAAGTCCGATATGAATCCATCTTTATACTCAAATGCTTGTCCATTGTACCACTTAACTTCATACATGGCAGGAACCAGGTATCTCTTTGTCCAGGCCCAGAATGTATCAGCGTTGTGAATCTGATAGAAAATAGCTAGTAAGAAGTTGTTCTGGATTTCTTGTACCAGCTCGCCAATCTATCAATTGACTGACTCATTAACTTAGTAAGTAAGCAGGGAGTTAGATTGGTAAGCAAGTGAGTAGGTTTGTAGGTTTGTAGGTTGTTAGGTAGGTAGGTAGTTAGGTAAGGAAAAAATAAGTAAGAAAATACTAATAGGAGCTTCTTCAATAGGTTTAAATACCCAGGCTTCTGGCCACTTTTCTGTGGAACTAGTGATGTGGAAATTTCCAATTTTACACTGTTACCTTGTGAAATTTGGGCAACAGTTCGTCAATGCCATTTGTCATCCAGTAGTGCCCGGTATCTCTCCTGCCGTAGCATATAACCATTAGCGCCCAGGCAAAGAGAAGGTAGAATGCGAGCTCGACGAGTATTCGTGCCATGATCAGGACTCTCAAGCGATACTCTCTAAAACGCTCCAGTTGTTGTTTGTCTGGTTTGAGTGGCTTGTGAGATTCACCCTAACATATATAAAAAGCAACGTAACAAAGCTGTTGTACGCTTCAGACGAGAGTGAATACAGGGAAGAATCAGTAAGATACGAGAAAGATTTTGGCTGGAAACGTTTGCAACCTGTGACAAATGCGGCGTGTCATGGCGGGAAACAATAAGTGCTGCGACGACGTAGTTGTCCGTTTCGTAAACGGTCGATGCCGTTTTCGTGACACTTAGAAATTTTTTCAACTGTCAACGAATTTTTCTCTACTAAATTAAAGAAAAAAAAATTTGTAAGTAACCACACAGTATCGAACCTGGAACCTTTTTCCTAACATTCCTCTTACATCACTACACTACCTGGTTGTACCGCCAAATCTCCACAAAATTTAATAAAACGTGACTTTCTTAAATATTAATGATAGAGTTGCCCCAACCATCAAATAAAAGCTAACCGCAGGCAAACCGAGTGCGTTTTGCTCTATCAACAAATTATAACCAGTTTCTATCTTGTCCAGGCCTAAACTAAAGCAGATATGGCATCGTCCATTCTGAAAGGCTTGGTTACCAATGATGGCATCGACCGTTTACAAAACGGAAATCAGCTGCGACGACGCGTCAAACTTAAGCGAGAAACATTTGAGGGCTTTCGAAACTGTTGAGAAACGGTATGTCGCGCATTAAACGGAGTGATTCTTGAGCTCAAAATACCCATTCCGGGGGCGTCTGAAGTACAGGAAAAAAACAGTGCAATGACTCTTACTTACCTTTACTTTAGAATGCGCCACAGACTTGAGTTGGCCTTTAACACTGTCATCCTCTGGCGCCTTTTTGATGATAAACGCTAACAGTGAAGCCACGATTACCACTTTGATTGGCTGAATAAATAACACGTCTTGAGTGAAGGAGACCAGAATGGAGGTGAGCCATTTATTGGACACTTCAGTGCCCCACATCATGCTGTAGAAAACGGTGAAGGCAGCTGAAGTCAGCGAGGTCAAAATACACAGAGCCCAGCCAACATACACAAAGAACCGAGGCAGAACGTAGCCTGATTTGCGTGACACTTCTTGCTCTTGCGTGAGGCTGTCACTGTTTGTGTTATAAGCTTGCGTGACCTCGCGTTTGGATCTGCTGTTACGGAATATGAACACGATCAACACGTTTACCGGAACCACTAGCACAGCACTTTGCATACCGATAATGATCTGTTGCCAGCTCAGCACCAGAGGACCGAGCTGAAAAGAGCCACTGGTGTCCTCGGCACCGAATTGATAAAACATCGCGTTAGTGACCATTACTGACATCAATACGGACAAGCAACACGACACACGTTGGACGCGCGTGAACGGACTCGTTGGAGGTCTGGTAACCACTGAAAGCCAGATATGCCCGTCACCAAACCCCGTGGACGCTCTGCTGTAAAACTTGTTTCTAAAACTGTTGATTTCTTCGTGTGACGACACATATAGGACGCGCTCGATCTTACCATCCTCCCTCTCGGCTGCCAGCCAGCGGTTGCACACAAAGTACCACGTGGTGTCGGTCTTGGGATCCCGTATGACGATTTTGCTGATGAACCATTGGGGGTTGTCGCCAGAATTGTCATGCCAGATTTTGATGTGCGATAGGTCGCCCAACGACTCCTTTAGCGACAAAATGAAGGTGTTGACGCTTCCTCGAGCAAAGAGCTTCTTGTTGCACATGGTGCTGCAGTTCAGAGGAATGACGTCAGTGTCTCGATCATCTCCGTAAATCACTATGGCGACATTAGCCGACGTACCGCATCGTCGCCACAAGCCAGTGTAGATCGACAGCTCGTAGCAATGGTTACTGGTGTTCGCATCTCCCAACGGAATCACTTGTGTCACCTAAAATTTAATAACACAATGAATTAATATCGAAGTTAATTATTGACTTAAGTTTCATTTAAGAAAAGCCTCTCTCCCCTCAACTACGAACTTTCACTTGGTCTTATTCCACCCTACAACGTCAGTCGACCTCAACGCAAGGGTGATAGTTCTTTGGCATTGGTTGATCTTGCCCTGACGAAGGGCTACCACGCGAAACATAGGCCCGGGGGAACTCCCATATAGAAAGGACATGGGTGCTCGTCGGAAAGTTTGAAAAGAGCCCCTAAGAGGTACCAAGATCCTGTTTTGTGGGCGTGGCTTGAAATGTTTTTCACCCCTAAGAGGTGCCGATTCTAAAACAAGACATTATCTCCTGTCATATTTGTTCGGCTAAATACCCTAAAAAGTACCGCAAAAGCCTCTCCTGTGGACCTTTTGAGGCTAAACACATTAAGATGTACCAAAACCGCGTTTTTAACTCCTAAAAGGTATGATGAGCACCCATGTCCCTCCATGAATATAGATTCGACTTAGGCTTTGCCCAAATTCGTCACGGCGATTAATTTACCTTTACCACCTTCAAGTTGATAAACATCACATTGTAATTATTCTTGGACCGGCTTAAAGAGATGTTAGGATAAGTCGGCAGTAAAGGTGATTTCACTTCGACTTGAAATTTTGGGCGTATGTAGAGGAGTCAAAGCTTCATCGATTGAATTGCAGTCATCAACATACACAGCGCTATTTTTGGATCGCCAACAGATCAAAGGCTTCGTCCTCTCAATCCCAAGTCAGGGATCGAAAAAGTCAGTTGATATCGTGGATCGGCATGCCCGTTCGGTAAATTATCTGTTCGGAAGGCCTTTAATCCCCTCTGATTTTCTTAAGAGAATTGTCACCTCTTCTCTAGACGTTAGCTCACCGTGCCATCCACTCCTAGGTCGGAACCCAACAGACTCGTTTATCCTAAAATTACTACCACTAATAATAATAATTACTAACCTTTTGCTTGTCACTTCTGTCCGCTCTTCGAGCAAAAACCACCGCGATTATGTATAAACCGAGCATCGCACACACAGTGGCAAGGACCACAAAGTTCTTGGTCTCCAAGATGTTACTGAAGGCGTCCCACACTTGATCAAAGTCGATGGGATTCGGAGCGACTAAGAAGTCGCCTCCAAACGCGGAGAGATGGGTGCAGAGGCACTGGATAGAGCCATTGGCTGAATCTGGGCCAACCTTAAATCAAGAAAACAACGCAAAGTAAGTTTTGGCATCTGATTGGCTAAGAAAACAACGTGGTTGCTCTTATTTGTTAAACCAGATGGCAGTAGTATTTTTCCAACCAACCACAAAGCGTAGTCCCAACATAAGGTCACTTACCCTACAACCCTCAGATGTCCATTTCTCTTTACTCTCTGACCAATACAAACAGGCTCCCATGGAGATGGACAAAGTGTAGTTCACATCAGTGCTGGGATCAAAAACAGGGATATCCATCCTTGGTGTTGGGGGAGGGGTGGTTGGGGGATCCTTAAATTCCACGCATATTTCAGACCTTTTCTGTCTTCCGTTTTCTGAGCAGGATCTTCGTCTTCGTTTCTTTTTCCCGGAATCCTTGCTCGAGCCAGGCAATCGAATTCCGATATAATGCAAGCCAATATGGCCCGTGACGTCACTAGAAAGCGTTAGCAAATGTGGATCCTTGGTGCAGTTGAAGTATCCATCATACATTGCGGTGTGCGAAGCATCTTCAAATTTTTTCGCGCGCTTTTTGCAAGACGAAAAATCCGGGACTTCAGCCATGAAATCGTAGGTCTCAATCGTTGGCCGCTTAAGATGGCGAAAGTATACTTGTTGCCTTGTTCCATTGGACGGAACAATTTTCACGCTTAGCGTCATTTCGTCTGAGGAAATCACTACTCGGTGATATGTCATGCTGCCATTGATACTCGGTTTTACGAACGAGCTCACGGGACTTTGGTCGTCCTGTGGTCGATCGGATTTGATGTTAAGCTCGATCTCTTGAGACAGACCCGACACGTCTAATAGCTCTCCTTTCTCGTCCTTCAAGTCAATGCTGATTACGGCTGACTTCACACGACTGGCGCTTTTGTCCCACGAGAAGGGGTTATGTTTCATAGAAAGCATCTAGGAAATATTAAATCTCTTAGTACATTGCGGCTTTGTGGTTCAACAATTATAAAATCGTTCCCAGGGTCTTTGCTCACCTCATCGATCCTGAACGAAGCTAGTCATTGAATACTGTTTAAAGCAGACTCGCTGCAGCTTCTCACATTTAATTCGGCTTTGCATTGTTTCTTTTTTCTTAAACCTTTTTCTTAACGAGACTTACACACGTTTACAATTCCTAAATTTAAGGTTGAGATTGCATCCTCTTTACGTCAAGTAACAGATGACTCCTCTGACCCCGAGTAAAAATATTGTCACGTTGTCTGTTTGTCCATCTATCAGTTTCTGTCTGTCTGTCTGTCTGTCTGTCTGTTTGTCAGTCAGCCAGTCACTCCCTCAGTCTGTCTGTCTGTCTGTCTTACTGTCTGTCTGTGTATCTGTCAGTCAGTCAGTCTGTCTGTCTGTCTGTCCCTCTTTACGTTTTCATCTTCCCTAAACATTCTGTTCGACAGTGGTACTGAAAGGAATGTTGTACGAACCAGTGACAGACATAATTTCAGGACAACCTTACTCAGACGATCATACTTCACAAATTACTACTGTCTTCTTATTGCTACCTGTGTGTCCACGTGCGCCATGCCCATTGCCTTTGAGCCCAACAACTTCTCAGGGGGTGGGAATGTCACTTTGCTGCCATTTATTTTGGCGGGTTTGTCGCTGATTGCACTTGGAAGCTGTCTGTCTAACCTCATGGATATTGCCTTGGTCTCCATTTCAAGAGGCTCGTCACCAACCTCTTGCGACGATAACATGCTGTCCCCGACCTTGCTGATCAGGGTCCATGCTTTTTGGGCCAGGACTTTTGTCTGTTGAATTCAAAAACAAACACCAACTATGTTAAGAGGCTATGGGCGCTCGGATTGGTCAATAGCTACCGGCTACTTTATTGTATGTCAATTTTGCCCCCAGAGAAGCCTTCTATTTGTAAAGATGGCATAACTGTAAAATTACCAAACAAAAAGAAATAAGAACAATACAAAACAAACGAACACGTGAGCAGACCTATACTAATACTGGGCCATTGTTATCTGCGTCTGCACGCGCTGTCGCGGTAATTGAATCTCCTAGGACAGTTAAACAACATGAAATGATGCTTAGCTCATTGACGGTCCTGCTGTGTTCATTTTTCATTCCCACAAGATTGATTTTGCCGGTGCCGGTGAAAACTAGCCCTGTACGGTGAATTTGAATCCTCTACGCCCTACTGAAAGGCATCTTAGCAAATAAGCCCTTTATTCATATCTATCTAAAAAGTGAAAGAATACTAACAAAAGCTACAAACCTTTGTCACGTTAACTTTTTCTTCTTCCACCGTTTTCTCTTGCTCAGTTTTACCCAGTTCTGGAGTCTCAGGTTTTGCAACAGACGCATCGAGCACATTCCCAATTCCAAGTAGTAAATTATTTCCCGCCTTTTTCATACCATTTGGATCTTTTTCGCTTGTCTTGCCGGTGAGGTTTTGAAACTTGTTCGCCATGTTTTCCAGAACGTCGACGGAGGTCCACTGTGGAGAGGGAATTCATACAAGTATCTGTTCAGTTTCATGGTTAAACAATTAATTCTCCCTACTGATTGCCAAGTGCTATGTTGATGCTAGTTCAGATTTTTCGGTGGATAATCAAACTACCCGTCCTTTCAGGGAATGGTTGACTGGACCGAGTGAATTGTTGGGTTAAGAAAGAACCTGAAACTTTTTCAGAACACTAGACAAGTGCATACGGATTCCTTCTCGCATCCCGATGAGAACTCCCATACCGTCGTACCTTGTAGGAGTTAAAAGCAGTTTTAGTATCTCTTAGGGTGTTTAGCCTCAAAAGTTCCACGGCGGCAGCTTGTGTGGTACCGTTTAGGGTATTGAGCCGAAAAAAGTCCGTGTCAGTTTAAGTGTTGATTTAGAATCGGTACCTCTCAGGGGTGAAAAAATTTCAAGCCACGCTCACAAAACAGGATTTTGGTACCTCTTAGGGGTATTTCCGACGACCACTCTCGCCTTGCATTTTTGTATGGGAGTCCCCCCCCCCCCCCGGTCTCACACTGATCAATCAAAGCGCAATCAATTCACTGAGTATCTTTTGAGATCCATTAACACGGCAAACCATTCTTAGGCAAGATGTCCCGGTTTTTCAGTACCTCAAAGCACTTACTGCTATTGTCGCAGTGAATTTTTGACGTCGTTCCGTGTCCAAAGGAACGAGGTTACTTTATTCGTTTAGCAGGTATTGATCACGGAAAAGCTCTTCAGGGGAGTGTTCAATAAAGTCTCATCTCATCTCATTTACCTGGGATTCTTCTGAGAGCTCTTCGCTTTTATCAGTCGCACTGGCCACTACAGAGGTCACGAGAATCAGTCCCTGAAGGTCATCAACTTTAACCTTTGATGAATGTTTGATCATCTCGTCCTTGAACTAAACAAGACGCAGGGGTACAGTTACCGTCGCGAAACAAACAAACAAGCAAATAAACAGACAAATAAATAAAAAACAAACAACGCAGTCCTCTCGTTACACCTTGTTTTTTCCCTCTCTGCGCTTCAAGCAATAGTCCTTTTATTTACAGCATGAACTTAGTTAAGAGGAAAACACGCAAAAAAACGCCATTTTATGATCCGTATACATTTTTAGATATTGTACAGTAGTTATGTAATCTTAGTTCAGTTTAGTATTTTTTTCCCCAAATGTACATTTTTACTTTGTTATTTTGTTTTCTTGGCGCACCTGTAAACTAGATGGTGCGTAATGAAGACTCTGCTTAACAAGTCTATGGGACGCTCCGTTACCATAGTAAGTGTGCGACCAATAATAATTATACATTTGTATAGCGCTAATACTATGAAATATTCAAAAGCACTTTACATAAAAAGAAGCTAAAAAACTAAAACAAAGATCTACAAAAAGCATAAATTGTGCTTAAATACAAAAATTTAAAACAGCTTATGTAACTAAGGTTTAAACTATGTCTTATATATGTCTTATCCTGCAAACACAGCCGTCGCTTACCGAATCTGGCCACTTAAGGTGTCTCAAGAAGTCGGAAACAATGGCAGACTATACCTTCGGTAGATAATTGCTCGTTGTAGAAATCCTACAATTTTTACCTTCATTTTTTCCTCGGTTTTCAATTCCTCCTCTGAAGTTTCAGACATCACAGATAACAAAGTGTTTGCTAATCGCATGGCGTTCTTGCCTCCATCTTTATTTTTTAACAGCTTGGCGATCTCGCTTTCATTTCCCACAGTGTATTGGTACAGAGTGGTCGCGTTTATAGTGTGGCTCGGGAGAACCTTTGGAAGAAACAAAGCACGTTTTCAGAGAACTTTTCTTTTCTGAAACGGCTTTCAGATTTTTGTTCATTTTTCTTTTGCAGTTTGCAGTATGAGGTGCGACGCTACGATTTGGTTCATCACACTTTTTTACTTCCTTGTCGGTGGTTAAATAATTTCCCTCGTTTGCCGTTTATTGGGTGACAGTTACACTGCGAGCTCGAGGGGCGAAGCCTCCCTGGGGGTACTCCCATGTGAAAACATGGCAAAAATTTGAATTAAACCCTTAAAGGAGACCAATCTGTAAGTAGCCCGGGCTTTATTTGACTCCTAAAGTCTGGTTCCCACTTGTGAGATACGCGTAAGACTAGTGAAATAAGCATAAGCGCAAGCACAAGAAAAGAACATTTTTCATTTTTTTTTGTGCTTATGCTTGTGCTTATTTCACTAGTGTTACGCTTATCTCACAAGTGGGAACCTGCTCATTTCATTAGTGTTATGCCTATCCCACACGTGCGAACCAGGCTTATTAGATGTCACTTTAAAGGGAAATGACAGCAATGTTTATTGTTTCTTCGAGTGCAGTTTTGAAAGGTATCTTGCGACCGGCCAAAAGTAGTGTCGTTGTGTTCTGAACACCCTAAATGAGACTAAAATCCATGATTTCCACTCCCGACGTTTTCACATGGGAGTTCCTCCTTCGCTGGGGAGCGAAACCCCGAGCTTACAGCCAAAGTCGATAGAAACCGTAGCGATCACAACTGCTTTAGCCACTGAGCAATCTAATAGACAAATACACACCATGACACAAGAGACGAATAATATTGCTATTAAACAAAATTTACATAAAGGCGCGTTTGGAAACTTTTCAGAGATTGACGAGCTCCCGGCGACTTCTGTAGAGAGGGCCCCTGATGAACAGTCAATCAGATAGCATGTTTGCCTTCCCTCGCAGTTTCCACCTGTTACATGCATTCCCTTGTCACCTGATACATGCCTTCCGCCGCTTGAGGTGTTGGCTAATATTTTGCGCTATCTATCGATCCCACCTGTCCCAAATACGTTGCAAGCTGTAGGGTTTTTCACAGTATGCTCAAATTTTCCACTATTATGGTAATGCTCGATGCTCAAAGAGTCTCACTATCGAAGAATCGAATCAGGTGAAGCATACTGAAGCCCAATTTGGAGGATCTCTTTCATGTCCAGACTACCAGGTAGTAACTGATTACATTTAGCCCGCCCAAGGCCCGGCATCACTCTTGTTCCGGCATAATTCTCGATTCTTTTGCCTCAATATTATGCTCAAGATAATGCCGGCATAATGTGTAAAACCCTAGCAACGTGTTAGGATTTCCTGTACAGTCGTCACGTAACACCTAGGAGAGGTATTGCGTGACTTACAGCCTTCACGTAACACCTAAGAGGGGTCTTGCGTGACGTCTGTGAAATGGTTGCCGCCACAAGAAACCAAGCTCACCTTGACTTCAACACTTTGGACTCCAAATCCTCCCCATTTATCCTTGACGTAAATGTCCACTTGAACAATATTTTCCTTTTTTGAGTCACCGAGGGGAAGTTTATTGGTCCTCAAAAATCTCTTGGAGCTCTGCTGAAGAATTTCATAAGCTCCGCTACTGGACGTGTAGCCAAACTGATAGATGAGGTCTTTGTCTTTGTCTAGCCAACCAGAACACGAAAATGTAAAATTCGTCGCCAAAACTATCCCTTCAGATTTATCAACGGTGCAATTTCCTCCACTGGGAGACTCATTTGTGATGAAACTGTGAGTTTCAGCACTTTTGATTTTTTCAGTTAAATTTCCGTGAAGTTCTAGTATATACGAAGCGCCTTCTGCTAACTCATTTCCATGGATTTCCAGATGAGCCAGGTCTTCGTTGTTTCTGATATCGACTGACTGGAATGTTCCATCATCCCTCTTTCGATAAAGCGACCATCGAAATTTAGTTTTGACTTGCCTACAGGCCTCACCGTTACAGGCACCTTCGAAAACCATTTTTTCCGTGGGATTTACTTTCTGTTTGCAATTTCTCTTGCATCTGTAGGGGAAAAGGTGAGTGATGACACTCTGGGTATTTTACACAAAGCGTGCAATGTTTGGAGGCTGGGGGAGGGCTGGGCGGGGCCTACACATGGGACCCACAACATGGCGGACTTGACGTAAACAACGCCATTTTGGACATCTCACTGTCACTTTCCTTTTGTTACCGGTTATTTTAGTAGCATAATCATAATTATTTCAATTGTATCATCATCAATTATTTCACTAGCATCATCACAAGGTAGGCTCAATAGGGTAATATTCTAGAAAAGGATTTTATAAATCGATGAATCAGTATGTTTCGAAAATCTGAACAGGTAGGTTTGCATTCTCTAAAGGGAATCGGACTCTTTCCATGGTTCGTGTCTTTTAACCGAATGGGGAAAATTTCTGGTACTAATAGGTCGAATTTGAACTTATTATCATAAAAAGTTCAATACAGGTTAAGATATTAACGTATGTTTTCTTACAAGGTTTCTCGAGCTTTTGCATTTGACTAGCTAAACAAGGAGGGGCTGGCTGTTTTCTATTTAGGCTTAAATGACATAACTCAAAATGATCATCAGATAACCGAATTGACATAGGCTGTTGGTGAATGCACAACTAATTGAAGTGCGAAATATGTAGTGATCAACTTAAACTTACCTTATGTCTAGAACAAAGCCATTTGAAGATTTCAGTTCAAACTCGAATGAAACATTTTCCTCTCGCTCGTCTTTTCCCAAAATCAGTTTGATCAGATAACTTTTGGGCTCCATTTGATCCAGGAACAACACTGCATTGGGCCCTGTATATTTCAGCTTTCCAGGGCCTGTACCATAACACCCGCCTCTCCCATCCGAATCTTTGCTATCTACTTGTGGCGTGACAATTGGGAGCAACGCAATGTTTCCAAAGCGCTCACCCTTTCTTGCACAGAGCCATGTATAACTCATGCCACTCTTGTTAGCCTTTGGAACATCTGGGTCAAAAGAGCTTGAGGCATCCAGCTTAAGATCTCTGTGGTACCCTTTAAGAATACTATCCAGAGGAGGGTCTGTAGATATGAATGCTTGAAGAGGTGACTCCTTGATTCGCAGAAATCCATAATCGTAGTTTATACAATCTATTGCATTTTTCATTACTGCCATCAATTCTATATAGTAGACACCATACTCAAGCGTGTGATTTAAAATTTCTTTCTGTATAACTGTTGTATTTATGAGATAAACATCTTCCATGGCAATTCTTGTAGATTTGAATGTACTTTTTCTGCCCAATTCTCCCTTGTTTGAGTTGCGTAATTTTGCCATTTTCCATGTAATGTGGGCCTTTCCTTCAATCTGACTGCTAATATTTGCTTTTACTGTGTAGGAAGATGAACGGTGGATTGTTTGAGTAGACGTGGGGTTGCGAGAAAGGCTTCCCAATGAAATGTTTGGTATTTTGCATGATTTGCCTGTTGAGTAGAGAAAGGTAATCAGTTTTAAAACCATTATAAACAACCTTGTCTAATACATGGACACATCTCTCAGGGCTATCAATAAGGGCTGTAACCTGTCGCACCTGTTATGGCTGAGCATGCATGATGGTGGATGAATCAAAACTTGATGAAAGCCCTCTCTCTAACTGGAGTCCTTGGTTATAATTTACCACTTGTAAAAATGACCTAAATGGTTGATTTGACAGGCAGTTTAAACAAATTCCTTTACTATTACTTGACAACACAAATGCAACTGTAAAGGATAAATGTGCTGTATGTGTTGAGTGTGGGACAGAAAAAATTCAGCCCCAGTGGAATTCGAGCCCATGACATTTCATATACCAGTAGGGCACTCTAACTATTGAGCTACGAAGAGACGCAATGATCTAGGCCATTTACTTAGTTCAAATGTTAGTGTCATTAACTGGATTTGATTAATTAAGGCTTGTTTTTTTTTAATATTTGCAATTACATTAGTAAAGTATATTGCATATCTGTTTAGGAGGCTACCTGTACATGTCACTTTTATTCCATTGGGTTAGAACTTGGCCATTGTTTACAGGAAATATCACACAGGCTGATTTGGAGTTTGGGCAGGAGCAAAGGGGCTGCCAAAAATTTTAACCAACCATTTTTTCTCAGTGCCTTTCTTTATATTTGTGCTTCTTGCTCAAAAACTTATATTGTTTTCCTGGTGCCAGAGGCCAAATCTGATCACAATTTCTTCCCCTGCCAATACTGTTTAATGAACTCATTTTACTCACATTTTTTAGAAAACAATAGTTAAATAACACAAATCTGAATATTTATTTGAATATGGTGTTTTGGAGATTATTTTGGGGACTGAAGAAGTGAACAAAGCAAACCTTGAGGATCTTTTGCCGCAAAGTAGTTATGGTCAAATTTAGTGGAGGTTTTGAGCAGATTTTTGGCCTTTGCAATCATCAGCTTGGCTTGTGAATCTTGCACTCCAACTTTGAACTCAACAATCAGACTTCCAGGTCTAAATAAAAACAGGTACAAATGAGGATCTTGAGATGCTACCCTACCTTGCATAAAACATAAAAAAAATTCTTTGATTGGCCACTCCCCATTCAGGCTTTTCAGGACAATGTAATCAAACAATGATAAATAAATATTCAAATAAACATAGCTAGGTTAAGAATCCCAACTGACGAGAGGCAGACCAGTTGGCTATTTACAAACGTAGCCGAGAAGTTAAACTCGGGGCTAACGAGAACAACATCAGCTAGCAGTCAGAACGGGATTTGAACCCGGGACCTACGGGTTTCCAATCTGGCGCCACGCTGCCTCCACAAAATGAGGAGACAGCATACATGAACTTTCCTGTCTCCATTTTCCCAAATCATTTCATTTTGTAGAGTACTAGTCTAGTCTACTAGTCTCAGTAGCTTTCATTTGAATGGTTGCACGGACAGGTCTCATCGATCTAGTAGGGTCTCAAACTTTAACAATGATATTCTCAATCATTATAGGCCTGCAATGCATGCAGAAAGTTAGATAATAAAGAGCTATGCATGCACTGCAGGCCTATGATGATAGGGAATAAATCATTAGATTATGAGCTTGAGATTTCTATCGCGTAATTGTTGACGAAGGCGCTCCCCGTGTCAACTATCACGCCTAGAATTGGAGACCTGATAATTTAATTGTTTTAGTATAAATCTAATAGCGTTTCAAAACTTTATCTAAATACTCTTCACCAGGGCCTTCGAAAACGCAAAGAAGCATCCGCCATTTTGTTAACAACCGTACACTGCTGGGTTCTCAGTGTCTGCATTAATAGATAGTGGTTAGCATAGCCAATAAGAGAACGGCATTCGTGATAGAATGCTGTCAGAGTCATTAATAATATGAAATAATAAGCATCTTTTTTCATAGTATTTTGATGCTTACTTTGATTTGGATTTGTGCAACACCAAAACGGGCTTCGGCGTGGCGCAGCAACATGAAGCTTTTAAAAATCAATGAAACAGTTTGAAATTATTGATCAATACCTCAGTTGCTCAAGTTTAACAACTTGCACTCCAGGAAGCTTGCTTATTTGTTGTGCCTGCAAGAAATTTCAAAATATTAACACCAAAGCATTTAACGAGCAGATGGTTTCAGCCTGAGGCACGAAATAATGGTTCTTCACCATTTACGCAAAGAAACCGGCTCGTCAATGGTTGTGCAAACGGTAAGCAAAACTTCCCGATGGTAAGTGAGCTGATCATAATTGCAAGATAGCGGTGAAGAATTGCCAGTGGGAAGCATATTTTCAATTCGGATATTTCGGTTGGAAGTTTTGGACTACCTTAACTTTCAAGTCCGCATACTTCGGAAATTAATTTGCCAGTCGGTCGAGCCAGAATCGTCTTACCATTCACATTCTGACCAACATTTCCGGAATTTTTGCCGAGTGAATGGTAAACAACCAATATATCGAAATTGGGCTATTTCCTTTTGTGTTCATAACAATCATTTGGGCGGTATCTGAGCAACCATTTTATTATTTCGTTCATCCGGCAATTTGTTCGCCTGCTAAGACATGTTTACTTTGCCAGTTACCAACTTTAGTCTGATCAGATACTACTGCTACTATGTACCAAGCCGAACAAGTGAAGCAGGGTGAAGGACGTACGTGAAATCATGAACTGCAAATAGTTTGTTAAGTGAAGAAGCGCTCCTTTAAGCTCTTTGGAATAATAAGCAATTACAAAATACCCTGTGAGAAAGTGCATATAGTAAGATAGTCGAAGAGGTGGAGTGACAAAAACTACGGTTCTACCTCGTTCGCAAGTTTCGCTTCAATGTTTTTAAACCCTTCGGATTTTTTGTCGATCAGCATTTCCAACGTGCAGCTTTGATTTGTCCACCGGAAGTGTAACACCACGGACCTTTCTATGGATGAACAAACAAACAAACAAACAAACAAGCATAAGATAACATAGTAAATGGTTTGAACCTAGGATTATCAGTAGTTCCTATAGAATTATCGCACGCGTCTGGATGAGGGTAGTTCTGAAGAGAACTGTTGTTGGTGACTCGGTGACGTTTCGACAACCTGAGTGGAAGTAGTCTTCAGAGTCAAGTGGAAAGTGTTTGTCAGTCTATGGTGTGATAAGTCTAAGAGTCAAAACTGACCAATCAGCTTCAATGATCAAACTTATAACACCAGCGACTGACGGACACTTAAACATGACTTGTCTGAGGACTACTCCCGCTCAGGCTGCTGACTTTCTGAGAGTTTTAACACTTTTCCTGTAGTAGTTTTAACCTTTTTTTACCTTTCGTGCGCTGTCTCGTGTGTGCTAGCACGATGAAAAAGGGTCTTGATGATGTGCTGTCGAGGTTATCGGTTAGATTTTTCGACAATTTCTCAACCATCAGTTAAATTCTAAGCCCATTTCTCAACTATAAGTAGATCGGTTAACCCTCATGAAGGAGCCCTATGAACTGAGACCACGAAATTGATGCCCATAGGTTGCTTTTCATGAGAGGATTTAGCGGTGAATCAATAAAAATGGAGCGTTATCACTTGAGTGTCAAAAGTAATTAGCATTTGCTTTGGTTTTGCATTACTAAGTACATGTAAACAGATTGACTGAAAAAATTCGCGCCATTAAGTTAACTAATCAGAAGTAAAACCAAAACCAATCGTGACTTGCTCCACAGGTTTTCCAGCGCTTCGCGTCAGCTGCATGTATTTGCTTCGAGTTTTGATTGGTTCAGTGTAGTTTCCGTGTTCTTCCTGATTGGCCAGAGTGACTACTTTGGGTCTGGTTTTACGGCACTCAATTGAAAACCGTTTTACTCCGCAGTCCAGTTAAGGGCTTTGCTAGTATTCTCGTTTTGTCATTGAATACGACGTTGGTGTTTCTCTGAGTTTAATTCAACTTACTCATTGTGCATCCATATAGTTCAAATCTGAAGGCGACGTTGTTGTGGTTTGCTAGCGGCACGATGGAGACCGTCTTCACGTTTTCAGCTTCAAAGTTGTGTCTGACAATTGTATTCGAGTCGGTGTTCCCTTGAAACCCCTAGAGATTCAAAGCGTGAGATGCAACAGTTATGAATTTCACTTAGGCCCCAGCCACACTACGCCGGAGAAATTTGAAAACGCAGCTTTCTTTCTATGGTTAGGCTTACCATCCACACTAATCCGTTACGAAAACGGAGCTTTTTGAAAACGCTCTTCAAACTAGAGGAATTTGAAAGCGCCGGCTTTGTGCTTTGGTGTGGACGGAAAGCAGTTTGAAAACAGAACTTTTTCAAACCGATGACGTCAGGATAATCATTTGATTTCCCTGCCCGATTTTCCTCAAACACAAATCCAAAATGACCGGCGATTGTTGCGTTTTAAAAATTTATCCGGCGTAGTGTGTACGAAAAACATTTGATGCGTTTTCAAAGCGAAAACGCCGTTTAATTTTCAAATTTCTCCGGCGTAGCGTGGACGGGGCCTTAAAGAGCTACTGGTATGTTGGCGCAGGAGACGCTGTCATATTCGAATTTGTCATTACTATGAAAGTAGTATTTTTGTGGGATTAAGCAATACTCATCTTTTTCTTTTTTCTTGTTCACTTACGCTTGAAGGAGCTCAGTCAGTATTTTGAGTTATTTTAGCCACTTACAAAGTTACCTTTAAATTAGATAATAGTTTAGTAAGATAGAGAAACACTCGCGAGGGAATAGAAAACCATATACAAACAAGGATGGTTAAGGATGGAGGAGATTAACACGGATCACAAACTACGAACTTGAAAAATTTGGGCTAAACTTTTCAAGATGGGAATGTTGTCTCCGGTTTCTTTTCTTGTTTTCCTGAACGTTCCTGAAAGGTGCTGTTTATAAAACTACGTATGTCCATTCTCGATCAAAGATACTGTTTCTGAGAGGATTTCAGTAACTGGGAATTTCAGCCGTGTTATTCCTTCACTTTGCTATTGGAAAAAAATTACCTTAGGCCTTCCATTTCTGCCAAAGATGTAACCCTCAGCCTCTTCGTCTCCGCTCCTTTGGCGAGTGAATTTGACCCAGTACTCAGTGACCCACTCTTTGATCTCCGGATCCCCAAATCCTTGGGTTGCGACCCCTGTTACTACTGTCTCATTGTCGAATTTTACCCTGACAAACTTGTAATCGATAGGGTCGTGTTCTTTAGCCCTGTAGCCGCCAGAGCTGTTCAGTTTTGCCTCGATAGGGAGTGTCTCGTAATCATGAAACGAGTACGTAAGGAAGTTGTCCATGGCGAACTTTCCCGATGAAATCCCAAGAGGCAAGTTACATTGAGCTGCAATTCAAGCAAATCCAAATTCTTTTCTATTTTTCCTTACTCTTAATTAAATGCATTCTATAAAGCCTTATTGAAAAAAGTGGGATAAATCAGCATTAATTTTGCCCATAGTATGTAAGGATTTGATTTTATCAGAAAGACTTTGTAATAGTCAGAAAATGGGAATTTCGAACAACGTTGCACAGCAAAATAATCACTACAACATGAAAGTACATACTCTGCAGCTTTCATTTGAATGGTCACGCACCAGGGTTTCATTCACAGACTTAAAAGTTAGAACCACCTTGTACAGCATAATAAACAGCACCACATGAAAGTACTGCTCAACAGCTTTCATTTGAATAATCACACATCAGGGTTTTATTCACAGACACAAAAGTTAGAACCACCCTGTGCAGCGTGATAAACATACCGTATGAAAACACTGCTCAATAGCTTTCATTTGAGGCGCACACTAGGTTTTCATCCGCAAGACGTGCAAGTTAGAACCACCTTAATAAAGAGTACTGCATGTAAGTACTGCTCAGTGGCTTCTTTTCAATGGCTGCACTCTAGAGTTTTATTCAATAACGTGAAAGTTACAACCACCTTGTGCAGTATAATAAACGGTGCCACATACGTGGAGTAAACTTTCCTCTTTGATAGTCGCATGCAGGTGTTTCGCCATCGAATTAAAAGTGAGAAGCGCCGGCTCTAATGACTGAACGTCTGACTAGACCGTTGGTTTTCTAAAGAGCCTACCTTCGGACGGTGTTTCACCAGATTTTGTGGTTGCCTTCGGTGATACAGCGACGGTGAATGCTAGGCTTACAGAAACAATAATGAGGGAGAACGCCATGATATCCAGGGTGTTGTCTTTCCTTCCGCTGTACTAATAAAATACAAATAAAACTTTCCGTATAACCAGAAGGCAGGAGATGATTTTCAAGATAGTCGCAAGAAGGATGCAATAGTGTAGTTAATTACAACGTGACAATATATGTAGAATCTGACTAAAATATATTTAACGACAAAGTAAAAAGAAAAATGGAAAATATATCTCATTAAGGGGTGACGATAATTTTTTTACTGATTGACAAACAAAACTAAACAATCAAAATTAAGATGAAAACGTTCGCTGGCTAAAAACTTTCAAAAAAGAACATAAGCTTTCGGCTGTCAATCTGCAGCCTTCGACGGATAAAAAATGGAATGCAAAATGATAAAATATATACAAGAAAAGGCGAGATAAAAATAAGAAGAAGAACAAAAGCGAAGTAAAAATGTGTAAATTAGGTGACTATTGTTTAAAAAGGATACTATACTGATTTGGAATCGGCTTACAATTATTGTCAACATGCTTGGTAGCAGAGGTGTGCCGAAAGCTCATGCTCTTTTTTGAAATTTTTTAGGCAGCGAACGTTTTATCTTAATTTGATTATGTCTCATCCTGGCTGCGCATCAGTCTTTAAGACTAAATAGTTAGTGATTGATATCAGAATTTGCTAATTGAGTGAGGGTTTTTCCTTATGAATATAAAGTACCCCCTTGATTTTTAGCTGGAATTGAGAGAGGGTGGGAGGAGGTGTCTAATTGTAGGATGGGAAAACAATCTTCAGAACAAGAAGCTCGAAGCTTTTGGGCTTTTGAGATGATAAAGAATGTGAGAATTTTTGTCAGTGGAAAGGTGCTGTTGGATATAACAGCCATCACTTCCTGCGCAAGAAAACTTGTATGCTTAGTACACGAGATGGCAGTGACCTGGGTGTACTGGCTTTATACCATCTTTTGCATTGAACAAGTTCCTTAATTTATAGGGGAAAAATCAAAACATGTCAAAATGTTTGTGCCGAGTAAATCGCCTAATTTTGCCCTTGTTCGAAAAAGGGCTAACAAAATGGTTGATAGGGAATTTATTGATTTAATCTGTTGCGCAATTTAATCCTATCTCTTCGTTTTAGTAGGGTCATTAAATTTCAGCCCACGAATCAACACACTCGAGTGAAGCCACGCTGAATGTGCTTGAAGCTCTTCGTTAACGTGAAAACGGAGTAAAAGAATTGTACTCAAGTGAGACATTTTTCAATACTTTAAACAATTGTATGTCCCTTGTTCAACTGTAGAGTGATCTTGGCATAAATTTAGTATTGTCATCTAAGTGGTTAAAATGCTGCCGCCTAAAATATCAACGCTTATGTCGTCAACATTTGAACAAATTTGACTGATTGACGTATCTTCTGCATGGGAGGAATTTATTAATTGGTCAGAATGCCCAGCTTTCGAGTTTAAAATTTGCAATCACATCTTACTTTCCAAGATGACCCATATACATATCGATGCGCACACAATTGTTATTTTCACGTCTACAGACTAAAAAAATTGGCTATTTTTTAAAGCTTGTGGTATCTGATTTACATGCAAGTAGATGAATGTATGTAAAACATAAGCTTGTTTCGAGCTACTGGACAACACAGTAAGGAATTGGAAGGTTTAATCCGATTTGGAAACAGTGCACGAAGCCACTCGGCCGTGGATGTGCCAGTGCCAATTTAAATTTCGAATGAAGCATTTCATGTGGAACCGACGTACTTTTCATGCGCTCTTTGTACGTACATGTCGTTGGTCAGGTGTTAACTGTAGAGCCGAAATTGACGTGTGTCACTCTCCTGTGCTTTGTTGGCAGCAGTTTGAATGACATTGCGAAATACTAGTCACAGTTATCGAAACTACCGAGTGAAAATTACTCAAGAAATGCACGTGCCTTGCATTGCCAGCTGCTGGTGTTAACGGACTTAATTTTCGTACGGAGAAGAGCTTATTGTAATGGTGAATTATAGACGAATTATAAAATATATTTTCAAGACTTTTCCAGAACATGCTTAAGGATTCGTTCAAGTAATTTGTGTCTTCTTTTTTTTCTTATCCATTATTTCCCAACATAAATGACGGTTAGTTTCTTTTAGTAATGAAACACGTTGTCAGAGAGACAACCGCTTAAAATGAATCAAATCATCAACTCTGTATATTTTTTGATGCACGTTCTAGCAAATTGCTCGAAACTGAGCTAAAACTAAACGGAGTGAAAGGTAATTAATTACGAGACTGAAATATGTTGAGTTTGGGATGAAAGGTTTCAAATTTAATAAAAGAAAAGTTGTGCAAACAACCAGGGGCTGTTTTTATTTTAATTAAACTTGTCGAGATAAATGCAAAGAAGCACAATTTTTACCTTTTATTGACGCAAAGCTACAATATACGTTATTTTCAGGACATAATTTTTTTTTTGAGAATAACCAGATTCTGTTTTCATTTTTCTATATTTCTGTTCTTATATTTTGAGTAAAGCCAATTCATTTTTGTCAACGTCTGGCTTTGTTGAATTTTAAGTAGCTTACATTTTGCAAGTTGCTCTTTTTCACTTTTACGTTGGACAAACTCAGAATCATATGTCCCAAAACTGGCGATTCCAGCCTTGTAACTGAAGTCATAGGCCTAGTATAAGCCTTGCTTGAGTATCTGATGTTTAATTTAACATGGCGACCACTTTAAAAACATGAACAAATGAACTAGTGTTTAAAATGATGGATGGTCTGCAAGTGGCCTATAGCGTGGAATAACAAAAATAATTTGTTGGTAATACATGCAATGAGGAAGCCTTATCTACTTACCTTCATGAAAGTGTATTGCCACTACGTGATAGAATGGAGATCTTTCCAGCCTACATCAATACTCTCTTATCTATGGACCAAAACGAAATTTTCATTGTCAGACCTCCCTGCGAGTGGATATTGAAGTAACCAAGTGTCATTGAATATACTCAGCCTTGAACATCCAAAAATCCCCGGCACATATCCAAACATTGCTTTATGTCAACTTCGTTGGAGTGCAGTGAAAGTGCCTTTAAGAGTGTACATGTTTTGAAGTCTGTTTTCAAGGCAACACTGAAACATTGGCATATGCTTATGAGCTTTAGGAAGTGAGTTTTTTTTTAGCCTTTACAGAAGACGACGTATGTAAAACAACTTACTGGTGAAAACTGACAGCATACCTTTATTAGACCTGAGATATCGTGGTAACTCCACATCGGGTGTACTCAGTCTAATTAAACCGAATATCAGTTGTTTTCTTATTATTTTTTAGCCGCGATGACAGAAGTGATGGATTGTTGGCCGTGTATTAGGAGACGTGTAAAAAATGGTTTGATATGAGATGGCGACAGATCACGTTTTGACAACTCGTTCACATAGAAAATACTCTTGATTTTAAGACAAAACCTAGATGAAAGATTTCATGTTAGTTTGAAAGCAGAGCAATCAACTAAAAAAATCGATACGCCATGAAAAATGATGTCTCGAAGAAGTGGCCGTAGTAGAAGTAGAGAAAATGCAAAAATTTGGCATAACACAAGCTAGCTGCCTTTTCCCGCCCCCGCCCCCTCCTCCCTCCAAAATAATAGTTACAATTTGCTTTAACATTTAGTTGGACTAAAAGTAAGTTGTGGGGAAACAGAGAGCCTTTTACGGAACAGATTAAAGCTTAAATCTTTTTTTTTTCATCGAGAAGGTACTCTATATTGTTCTTAAATCCTCCATTTTGTTATGAATATGAGATGTTTGATAAATGTATTCATATATTTAAGGTTTGGTCCCTGTAACTCAACACTGTAGCAAACAATCGAGAAAAATAACCCGACTAAATCCTCACTTAACAAAATCAGTAAGTGCGAAGATAAACATGTTTCCTGAAATGAAATGCCTTTATTTGGGAAATTTCTGCTGTTCTTACTTCAACCTATGTTTATGTAAATGAAGTCAATGGCTTTGCCAATTATGAGCACGTCTCATATTTTGTTTGTGGTGTCCCATAACAAGACCAAACGTTCTGTGATTCTCGACTAGAATTTTTCAAGTAAAGCAAACGGACGCGGTTAATAACCTCGCTCTTTTGAAATACCAGTACTTAAATAGCTACTCGAGCTACTTCTAATTTTTTTTTGCAAAAATATGGAATACACTCCTTTAGGACAAAGGTAATTATAATATGTTATTCTAAAGATGCTGTTTGTACCTCTAGAAAATTAATTAGACAATTTTATGACGAAAGCAAATCCTAATCGAAAAGGCATCTTCGTGCAAACCAAACCTTCATTTGTAAAAAGGTGGGAATTGTAGGAGACACTTCAATTTAATTTTTTTTCCTGTTTTTCTTTTTTTATCTGTCATATAGAAATAGGATCTTTCACGTTGAAATGCCCAGTAAGAAATTTATGTTAAAATATGTTAGAAAACAGTCCTAAGAAAATATGCGCGCTGATTGGTTAAAAATCGTGTTTCTATAACTCGAGGGAAACACAGAACTAGCACGAGCTGTTGACGTAATGATGGCGCGAGCAAAGAGAATTTGCACTCTGACAATCAAAGTTAACAAGATGTTTTCCTTTTTTTCGTCGCGGTATTTTCTAAAAGAAATAGAAAACATGTACCGTGCTTCTATCGAGTCATAGAAACACGAGTGAAAGTTTGGGAGAACGAGAAATGATGTGGGAACACGAGCTGCAGGCTATTTCTTAACTGAAGAGCACATTGGCGACATGGAATAGTAACTCTATATCAGTTCCTCAGAAACCTTTCGCCGCCGTGGATTGCTAGATCCACAAGTACCCTTTTGAAGTTTCTATAGACTAGAATTGATCGAACAAAATATAAAGCCATTGCCAGCTGACCAGTTCAAAATACAGTGTTTTGAATTGTATTCTAATTCATTCTTTGCTTTTTTCCTTTAATAGCTTCGCAAAATGGTTTTCTGTAATTGCAAAGTTGCAAATTGAAATTAGAATAAAAATACCTTGGGATTACAAATAAATATTGTACATCCGCTTCGTTTTAAATTTCATTGTTAAAAGTTCTTTTTATGTAAACTGTCCTCCACATGAACACAACAGTATTTAGAAATAGGAGTGTGGCTTTCTCCTGTTTGTCAGTATTGTTTTGTTAGATGAAGTGCAACCTAAAAATTTGGTTCTGAGAGAAACTGAATGCTACGTTGATCATGTGTTTTGTGTGTCAGTGTTTTCTTTTCTCTAAAACGCTCAGTGCCTTCTAAGTTTGAATTTCGCTCTTTCAGTTTGTTAGTATTAAAGATCTGTGAAAATGCCTAGGTGAAAACGTCACATTCAGGACTGAACGAGAAATTTTGGCTTCAAATTTCACTTTCGCTCCATGTTAAAACATTGCTATGTAAAGAAAACACTGCGTTGACAAGATCACTGTCCATCAATACCTGTTAAAATTACTGCTAAATATAGCATGCCGATAATCTCTTTCGCGTCCGACCTGAATTGTTCTTCCTAGGTCGGCTTCTCTTTGAGTCGTACCTCGTTTAATTTCAGTTTCAGTATTTAGATGGTAATTAATTAAGATTTTAAATTTTGGTCTACAAATTCATTACCACCTTGTGGACTAAGAAAATTTATTCACTTTGTCCAGCATTGGACGCTTCCAGCTTCAGTAGATTTCGAGTTACTGTGGACTCGAACTACAAAGTGAAAAAGAAAGTTCGAAACGGCAGCACCCCGAGTTTGAGGTGAATTGCATGCCCTTAACTTGCTATTTATATTTGGTTCACCTACAAACAATTACATCTTTACTTCTTTTGAAACGTGCTAAAGTAACTCGATGTAATATCGAAAGAAAAGACTCGCCGTGACTCGGGTAGATGGTTAGAAATGTGGTTGGCTGCGGGTCAAAGAGTCCAGGGTAGCACAAGCTACTTAAAATAAGTTTCAGCATTGCACAAAAAGTTGATCATAACTGCTAGAATTTACTCATAAAATACGAAGCTATGACTGGCTACATACCGGCTCTCTCAATGGTCTTGAACTGACGGCAGGATATCGAGATGAACCTTTTAAAGCAAGCTTGGTTCTTTTGTAAAATGGTTCTATTTTAACCGATCACCCACAGTTTTCTTTAACTGCACCGATCGTTATTTGTTAATTATGACCCGATATGTGTTTCAGGACACCGCCGCTCTTTACGACTACTCGAGAACTTTTATAATTAGAGGAGACTCTCAAGTTCTGTGTAATGCAACGAAGAAGAATAAACAAATACGCTTATTTTTATGTCTTCGTGGCATGACTCTGTGGCATGCCTCCATAACATAACGGCATGACCCCAAGTATAAGTCCGTTATTAATTGAGATTATCGTGCTGAAATCCACAAGTCTAAGCTCAAGAGCTCATCTACTAAACCTCGTGTCTTAGTTTTATTTAAGGAAAGACAAAAGACGATACCTCCTCTCGTTTTGCTTTAGTTCGTTCATTGATTGCAGTCGATTATGCATCCTCGATTTAATTTTGAAGTAAGGGCCAAGTTCACAGGTCTGTGTCAAACACCTCCATCTGAATCCGATTTGCACCCTCGGCAGATATACATCTGAGGCTAATTGTATTTAAAATTTCTCTTCAATTCAAGCGACGTACGTGCTAGAATTCTTCAGCGTCCTGCTGGTGTGTGTGTGTGTTTTTTTTTACCAGTATAAGCACGAGCGTTTGTATTGCCACACTTACTATGCATAATGAGTTCAAATGTTGCAGACGTTTACAAGTTCTGAACCAATTTTGTCTGTCTAGAATCTTTGCTTCGGTTTTGACACGATATTCGCCCAAACAACATCTCCGCAACGTTGTAAAGATTAAAGGGTATGGTATGTCCAGTCGGCAGATAGGTGCGTTGCCCTCAAAGATTCGAAAAAATTGTGCAGATTGTGATGCTTTATATATGATAATTGCTTCAAGGGTAATTACTCTATTTTTGCACATCTCCCGGGTCCATTTTACCCCATGGTGGTTTTAACATTAATACACAGCAAGCTGTACAACGTTTTCTCCCTGTGATTCCGAATACGCTAGTTTAAATGCTTTTTCTTTTGAATCAAAATCAACTGATCACGGATTTTCTTCTAGTATCTCGAAGCTTGTCAAATGGCATTCGTACAACGAATATCAGTCCGCAAATATCTCCCTATCGAAAGATTCTGTGCAATTTTGTTTTAAAGCTTTCACCTCTAAAATTTACAATATTAATAGGGAATGTTACGAAGCTTGAAGCAGCTTACTGACCTTTCGATCTTACTGATTTACTTTATCATCCGCTTACCTGCCTAGTGAAAGTTCGTCTGGTGACGAACTTTCTTAAAACTCCCGTTCTTATCTCACTCTCTCTCTCTAATTACCGATTTGTAAGACACATAGGTTTAGGAACACTTTTATTATGAGCCATATTTTTAATCACAAATAGTTTGCATATTTTTCCTTGTATAATATAATTCTTTTTTTATTGTAAAGTAATTCGTAATTCAGCCGCTCCAGCGGCTGTGACGTAAAAAATTAATGAAATATCTCATTTGATCGTTGTAATTTGCCACACAATTCTAATACTTTGAATTACATTTCTCGTACAAAGACACGTACAATCCAAAATCTCATTCTATTTCTTAAGGCAAAACTCAGAATTTATCTATCTTTTTTGTTACAAAGTCATGATAAGTGGCGGCTTTTAAACATTAATGATATACATAGCCACCATGTCGCGCGTTGTATAAGCGATTAGAAATAACAAGCCCAGCGCGTAGTGGCGAGTTGGTTATAATCACGTCCCATTTACCAAGCCTTGGGAATGGAATAATTATTTCATTAAATTTCTCATTATCTTACTACTCATCACTTTTTTCTAAATGGACCAGATGATGAATCCCAAATTAGATCTGATCGCAAGTTCACGGAAGTGGTAGGTCATAGCTACGCGGACGCAGAGAAAGAAAGTGCTCCGTAAAGAGAACTTCACTGATAAAGGTGATTTTTGACAACCCTGTCGCGAAATTTTGAGTGTTGGCTTCTCAAAGATTCATTTTTCTGATTTAACAGCTTCAATCCTCTATTGAAAGGACAAGCGTCCACTAAATATAAAGCAACACGTCTTACTGAATAAAGTCGGCCTGAATGATTTATTTTGAAAATAGATTTCCATTTTCCGGGCGAAATTGAATCAGTTTTCAAAATTTTTGGTAAATCGTTTCGTGTCATTAATTTGTGCTAATTCAGTTTTTTTCATGTTGTGACGCATCTTCCATTTAATGATTCATTTAACTTAATATATTACTTAGTTAATTATGGCGTTTTGTTCGTTTTGACAGGAAGGTGCTAAAAATATTCAATGCTTTCAGTCGTCTCAAGTAATATTGACTGCTACAATCATATTGTAAATACGCCTATCGTCCATTTACCATATTTAGTAAGGGCTGGCAAACGTATTTCATGTATGAACCAAAAAGGAAGTAGAAATGCAATAGATGTACCAGACAAGTCAATTCTGTTATTTGGAGTCATTCTGTTTACGCTTAACAAGGTTGTCTTCAGCCCACGGAAAACCTAAGAGGCATTAAGTTATTAAGACGTAGCATGAATACACACTTAGAGAGAGGTATACTCTGGGATATCCTCTAAGTTAAGATTTCTTTGAACGCGAGCTAAAATACTTTGACGTTTCATAGCGTGGCCGAGATTTCTCAAACAATGTGGCCATATGGAAAAAAGTATTTGAAGGACAATAAAGACGATAATTCTCGTTTAACTTGGAAACTATGTTCGGATATTTTCTTTGTGCATTAACTCTTCCTATAACCTCAGTTTTCCTCTAGCTTGACTCTCGAAAACAACTGTTCTCATAAGAACAGAGACATTTCATACATGAACACAAATATCAGGGCATTTACTCAAAAGATAGTAAGTGGTTACCAGTACTCAAATGAAAAGCAACCCTCAGCTAAACAAATAAAGCCAAGGCGATTAAGAAGAACTGTTAACCGGTTCACTGCAAAACGTGATATCACTCGGTATTTGCCACTATTAAGCGTTCCCATTTCAAATTCAGATTGCTTTTTGATTTTCCTGCTGGTTTTAGATTTCACCAATGTAAAACTCTGACAGGACCGGAAGACATAACATAGCTTGGTGCTTGCAGTGTTTTTGACAAGGGTCAACTCAAACTGGGTTATTATTTCGTAGACAACTAGCAGTATGAAAGCTCATAATTATTAGCTGGTTAAAAATCAAATTAGATTTCTTTCAGTTGGAAATGACGCCAAAGATGTTCAGTTCTTTTTCTTTATTCCAAAACGACACTACACGATATTAAAAAATGCAACTCTAATGATAACGATCTTATTTTCATTATCTCTTTTTACGGAAATTACCTACCGGTAGATATGTCTTCCTCACTTATTCAGCACTTATTCAGCACTTATCTGTGACAAAAATGACGATTTTCGACCCAAGCCGGCGATGATCGATCTTCTTCTGCGAACCAATTGTCGGTCAAATGACTACCTGGTTGAAATTATTTTGCTTTTTAAAAATATTTCTTTTTTTTTTTAACTGCACCTAATGTTTGAAAACACTTACAGAGTAAAATGTTTTTTCCATGCACTTGTCGAATCAAACACACGATATTACACAAAGCGTTTTGAAAATGAGTAGAAAATTCATTGTCAAAGTTTGTGTGTATTCGTTTACGTCAGACACTGTATTTTGCAAATTAAACGTGTTAGCTTTTCTCACAGAGCAATTCTTTTTTATCATCATTGATCAAAAGTACTCTGCCTTACCTTGGTGTCAAAACTAAAAGAACGAAACAGACTTGTTTTATTGCATTAGTGAAAACATTTTTTCGCGTATTGAGGGGTGTTGCCTTTTCTTACAAAACAATTCTTTTTTTTCGCTCAGTGTTTTTCTATGTGTGCCGCCAACTAGCATTGATCAACAGTACTTACCCTGCCATGCTTTTAAGGCTGTATACCATGACAAGAATGACTTGACCAGTGGTAAACAGAGCTCTGCATAATTGGAGTATGTCTTTTGCCCACTCACATAATTTTTCATAGAGAGCATTTATAGAAACAATCGTGATTTTCCGAACACAGATTTGGTTTTGTGTTTTTCTTGTGAGAGTCGGGGTCGAGTGGAAATCCTTAGCCGGTACTTATTCATTACAAATGGAATGATTCAGCATTCGCTGTAAAATGCAATTTTTGCAAACGCCAATCCTGATATTCAAAACCTAATTTGTGCGTTTTTTACCTTGCGTGCGCGTTATTTCCAAGGAAGTAAAGCCGGGTGATATTTCATTACTCGTCAGTGTATATGATCACATTGTCCTCGTCAGCAACAAAACTACTAAAACGTATTAAATTTTCAAACGTATTGTTGCAAAACGTTGCAGGAGACGAAATCTATGTGGGAATCTAAAGATTTCCGCGGAAAGATTCTTGTTCTTGGTTTTCAGGACTCCCCGTTGATAATTTGAGTATTATCCACTAAGGAAGATCATGATATGCTCTGATGTGCGAGGCAGTGATTTAGCTTGCTTATAGTAGTTCTTTTTGAAAGTGCAAGATAGTTTCTCTTACAAGTACTGCCTAAGTCACTTTATTCTGATCGCGCTTCTGTTGCGAAAGCGGTCAATCCAACGTCAAATGATTTTGCCTCTGGGTTCTTCTCGTCCAGAAACAGCCCTATGTTCAACATCGGATGAGTTAAATGTCCCTTGTTTATGAAACACGCCCAGAACGATTTCGCAAAACGCTAATAAACGAAAAAAAAAGATTGCTTGCTTAGATTCGTTTCTGAATTTAACCTTCAACGAGAAAGGGCGGCTAGCCGGGAGCAATGTGCTTTGTTGTTACAGATAGCGAAATTATTGTTATAATTAAGGCCAAGGCTTACCGGAGTTATAAATCCTTCCTCTTTGGCTCGGTTTGGTTAAGGGTTAGGTTTGCACTTCACGCGTGTACATAAATTTCCATACCTTTATCGATACTCCGTCTTGCTCGCTCGTTGTTTCCACTTGAGTGTGAATGTTATCAGGCGTTGCTTGCAATGTTCCGCAGTTTACCATTATGCCGTTTTGAAAAAGTAATTTATGGTCACTTTGCCAGCGACACCTGCCTACGTCGCCCGTTTTAATAGATTCGAGGGCAGATATTTATTCTGATAAGGATGAATAAATTGTTTGTTTTCCGTGATGTCAACAACTGAATGAAATCTGTTATCAATCCGCCGGCGTAAGCATCGAGCATTTTCGAAACCGTGCGCTCCCCAAGACGATTCCTGCGAGAGAATTCGATTCATATTAGAGAAGATTCAATGATTTCCCTCCACGAGCCCAGGATCTTTTGTTACGCAAAGTTTTGCGTGCAGTTATTTCGATGGGAAATCCTTTGAGGTCACGTAGAGTTATCTTCGTATTTAATGAATATTTTAAGAGTTCAAACGACATTATTACTGAAATGTCGTTTTTTAGTTCTTATTTAGAAACAAGCGGCAAAATGAAACACGCTCTATCAGCTTGAGGTTTACCAGAAAGGTCATTTGTCCGTCCATTCCAAAAATTTGTTGTAGAAAATATCATCTCGACATCATTTAATTTTCACATTTTAAGGAGAGGAAATAGTCAATTTTAGCTCATTTTTTGTCTGGAAAACGATTTAGTATTCGCTTCGTGGGACGTAGTGTAATCTTAGGTGCCTTTCGTCGAAGGCAAATTTGTAACCGTCATGTCCTCATGTAATTAGGAAGCGCTTGTACGAAGGTCACGTACCAACCCTTATGTTTTTTTTTATACGATACTACAAACTGAAGTATTGGTTAAAGCATTCCTCGTTTCCACATTTCCGTAGTTTCGACAAAAAGAGCACCTTGTAATTTCGTATGCACAAAGAAAGTGTTTTCAATCAATATTTTATTTTGTGAAACAAAGGCCCTGAACAGTCTGGGGGATTTTTTCTCACATTACCTTGGTTGAATGTGTAATTTCTTTTACGTTGAAAAGGTATGGAAGTGTCAAAGTTATGTGTCCATTAAAACGTTGAGTTAAGACTATGTGAATTAATAACGCGGGTAGAAAATATACTAACTTATTACTTATTAGAATTTGTGCTACGTCCTCATTCATCTTTAAAGTGAAAATCAAATTGTTAAGTCTGATGAAAGATCATTTTGTCGAACAGAGTACATAAAAACTACCCTCAAGTATGCCTCCCATTTTCCAGTTTTACTATTGCACAGAAAATTTTGTTGATTGTGGCATCGTGGTCAGTGATGGATAATCAGAGGGAACAATTTACTAAAATCTTGAGCAGGTGTCTTTTTAGCAACGAGTTAATTTAAAATGAGGAGCTGGAAATCGCAAAAAGATATTAAACCTCCTTTTCTAGCAATGCAGCCGCTTTTTTCCTAGTCGCAGGTTTAATTTAGAAATATACCCTTTTGAAAGGTTGCCGCTTGGGTGTGCAACAGAACATGAAAATTAATTGGAGGAATCTCGTGTCGTGCACCTTTGAATTGCTTCCTTAGATAAGTTTGTACATTGGTGTTTTCGTTAAGTAATCCGCTGAGTATCTTGTAATATCTTCTGGTAGCATATTTAGAAAGAAAATAGTTGAAAAGGCTCAAATCTTTCGTCATCTGTTTCTGTTTTTCAAGTGATCATTTCTATGGCAGAATTGATCATTGTCATATTTGAAGGTCAGGCAACTAATTTTATTTCTCTATCATTTTCAAAAAGGAATCAGCATTTTTTTACTATGCAAAACATGTCTCGACGTTCATATGTTATCTTCAGTTGTCGAAACACACTTTGTAAATGTGAAACTGTTATTTCCTTTTTGAAAATTATTGTTACTGAACTGTTTTGTGTTTTATGACTGTTTCTTTATAAACTTTTAATGCTTGATGCACTATTTTTGCATGACGATATTCCCTCAGTGAGCCCAGGATCTTTTGTTACTCGTAGTTTTGCGTGCAGTTATTTCAACGAGAAATCGTTTGAGATCAGGTAGATCACGACACCAACGATTCTTAAGAGCACTGCAAACTTTTAAGTTTAGTTTTCTACGAGCAAAAGAGTTATGTCAACTCTTAAATAATTAAATTGGGTCATGATCGGGGTAAATGCAAGCCGAGGTGCTTGTTTTATTTATAATAAATGTTTATTATCTTCACGTGCAATCAGCCTCTGATGTTTCCCTGTGAAGCTGAGCGGTATTGATGAAGTGGTATCATAAAGCAAAGATGTTTCCTAATATGTTTTTGTCTTTTGTTAAGGTGCTCAACTGTAAGCAATTTGCGTCTAAAAATCGAAATGTTGGGCCTGCCCTTCGGGAAATATGATGAAATTGCGAAACCAAGATGCCTTCTTTGCTTGCAGAAAATCAAACAGGGAAAACAAAAAGTCAAGCAAATTTTTAGTCACGTTCGCTGTTCCAGTTGTCACTAACACCTGATTAGAACAAGAGTCGTGGCATGTTGTTTCTTAAGGGCTGCTGAAGTTTAAGTATACCATACCTACTTACCAGCCCGAAGGGAAACGCAATTAGCCCTGGGCAATTAGTCGCACAATTGTGTCTTGTGTTATCATCTTGTTTTTTTTTTTTCTGAAATCTACGTTTATTTCATTAAGCACGTAGTAGATTTACATATCGGCATTTTAATGGTTTTATTCGTGTATGCTGCACTGAAAAAAATCCAATTAATTTCGGAACTTCTTGTTCTTTTTAATATTCTTAGACCTATAGGCTATATTTTCTTTTTAAAAAGTAGGAATATTTTGGCGATGTTAACAAGCCCTCATATAATTTTGTGAGGATTAGAATAAGGTTTTAATAAATAAATAAAACACTTTAATAGCTGACACAATTATTGGTAACCCAGTAGTTTACATTGTGGGCTATATATGTATATATATATAAAAAAAATTTAGTTAAAAAATGTTAAAATATTGAAGAAGTTTTATGTCAGGTTTGGTTCTAGTTGTCTTATGAAAGTCTTTTATGCTATCTAGGGTTAGTTATTAGATCTCTACTCTATTTTTTACTCTCTTCTTTGATGTAAAACACCTGAAAACCTTAATTTCAACGATATTTTAAAAAATAAAGCTTTTGCTGGTAAACATATAGTATTTTTACTACTGTATATGCGTAAGAAGTTTGTTGAGGTCTTTTGAATCTGTAGCATTCTTGTATCGTCTGCGGCTTGAAAGCCTAACAATTTTGTTTTTGGGTTTTTAAAGCTTGCGAATAGCAAAGGTCTCCCTTTTAGCGTTGTTATCTGTTTCATTTCGAATTTATTGGGTGTTGTTATTATTTCTTTATTAAGTTCTCATTGGAAATTTTTTTCCGGAATTTACTGTTGCATTGTTGTTGCTTGAAGGCCGAAATATGTGTTATTAGAAGAGATGTCATCACTTTGTTTACGTCTCCCTTTTGTATTTCAACTTAATAATTTTTTTGTGTGAATTCTTCGCCAATTTTATATCTGTTAGGGTCCAAATCCTTCAATTTTCTTTCATTCACTAGCAAAAACCTTTTTGAAATTTTAATTATTATAATCCTATAATCAGTAGCGCTCTATGCCCTTTTACCTTTCTTTGTGTTTTTTTAGTTTTCAGCTTCTTATTTATTCAACACAATATTTCTGCCTTAGCTCTGTTTCGCTACTGAGAAATGTGCCATAGTCGTTCAATTTGTATCAAAAAGTATAACTTTTTAACGTTTACTTGTGATATTATTTAGTATCACTTGGCAAGTCAGGTACTTACTTTTCTGCTTGCTTTTTGCGAAGTAGTCTTTCATCGTACATTTGTAAGGGTAAAATGACAGCTTATAACGGAGTTAAGTGGTCAGGATGGAAGCCAGCGTATAAATGGTTATCCCATGTTTACGGATATATTTATATAACTGTACATGCGTTGATTAAATCGATTAAAATCATCTTGTTTTCAAACAATCAATTACAGAATAAGAAATTTCTAGTAATACATACTGGTAATATGGTTTATGGGCAGTATACTTATCCTCAGATCCATAAGACTTAAAAACGTGTAGCGCACACTTCACGTGTTCTGACGTAAGCTGATATGCTTATTTTTGGCTTGCGGTTTTTTTTAATAGAGTTCGGCTTTCTAAGTCGATTTTAACTGTTGGATAAAAACAGCATAATGATATCCAGAATATTCGGAATATACTTTCGTGGCCAGCTGAATTACTCGCTAACTTTTAAGTAGAATGACTAATATTTGGCCATGAATATTTGTCTATGAAACATGGTTGGAATAAAATAGTGCCATTGCCCTGTTAACAACACAGCATATTGATTAAAAGCAGCGAGAAAAAAATTGGCTTCTTTTTCATTTCTTCTCTCCTTTCTTTTCCGTTTTTCTTCTACTGAACAACCAACTAAAAATATAGTAAATGCATGTACACAGGCATTCTAAAAGAGAAAATTAGTTCGATCTTCACCCGGACGAATTATAATTTACATTTTAGTGTTAGTACAAAGTTAATTTTATTTCAATGACAAAAACGTATTTTTTGACTAGAATGGCGAGTGTTTTAAACCACAAACTCAACAATGAACGAAAAAAAACAACAACAACAAAAAAAAAAACTGGAAATTAATAGTAATACATTTTTACAGAGGTAATACACTTACCGCAAACATGGATTTTAAGGATGCAGTGTATTCGGGAACCTTCGCTATTTGGAGCTAGCCCACAGCACAAAAGATACTTATTCAAGGAGCGCCTATGGTTAGCAACCTGAGATTAACATTTAAATGCTGGACACCTGCTTAATTCGACACCTTTTTCGAATACGAACATCGCCTCTTAACCTGGCGCTCGAGAAGAAATTTTGTTTTTGGAAAATTAAACCTACTGATAAAAAATTTTGTGAAAAACGTATGATCCTAGTAAAGAGAGGCTTTAATAATTCTTGTCTCGTGAGAGACAGAACGTTCTTCACCTCGCATGAACTACAAAAAGTGCTCTAATTAGGACATATCAATACTTACTACTGGGCGTAATTCACAAACCACAAAGACGACGAGGCTCTCGATGGTGAAGACTCACATCATTCAAATGAATTAGCCTTTGTGCCAAATGGTGAGTGCCGTATACATTTATCTCGCCATCTTAAGCTATTTCAAGCAATTTTGATGTGAGTGGACACGGTGACAGCTTATAGTGTTACAGGTAATGCTGCGATTACACGCACATTCCCATTACGTGAACGCTGATTGGATGAAAAACTTCTCTTACGAGTTGATGTTATAGCTCTCTTGTGAAGATGGTTTAAGTGCTTTGTAGTTGTTGAAAATTAAGAACGGTCACTCTTGTTGAACCCAGAATCCCTCGATTTACACGTGGAGATGGACACAATAGGAGGTCCAAGGTAGTTCTACGCTCCGACGCGACCGTCTCTTAAGATTAATTATTCAGTTTAGTTGCGAGATTTTACTTTAAATAAGGGTCCTTGAGAAAAGGTGACAGACTTATAAGCATCTGTTAAAATTGTGCGTGTTTTTAGACAAACAAACTCGTTTCTCCTTTGGCATATGGGGACATGCGAGTTGAATTTTTCTTTGGTACTCGCCTTGCATCGATTTACAATTTAGGCAAGTGATAATATAGGCAAGTGATATTTGCGTATTTTGTTCTTAAGCGAAACAGAAATTGTCTTAATTTGCGATGCTCTGATATACCAGCAACACACCACTGAATACAAATTTGCCCGAGTGTTGTGTCCAATGTGATCATGAGATTTTACAATTTAGTTCAAGACATACACTCTGGATGTCTAACTCGTCAGTCCGATATCAAACATACGAAAGCGTACCAACAAAACACCCTTAATTTACAGCAGTAATGAAGATGCTGAAACTCATAAAAAACGCGCCACGTTTGCGCGAAAAATGATCTCACTCTAAAATATATTAAACTTTTTGGATGAAAATCGTGTTAAACGCTTGCTTCAAGTTACCATTAGATTTTTTTGTGTTATTCGTTTTCTTAAGTTGTATTTCATACCGTATTTGATGACCGTCAGATGACTTGCAATCTGTGGGATTATCGTCAGCAAAGTCATGGGAGCCGAGTCAAATGCTCCAGTTGGGTGGATTATTAAAAAGGCTATAGCTACGGACCTTTTTCTTCAAACGCGATCGCGAGGAACATTATTTGCGATCTTGCTAGCTTCGTTCAATTAACCATGTCGAAGCTAGTCTGTCTAATGAAGATGTATTTCCTATCGGCGAAAAGTAGTCTTTAATTTCGGGCTCCGTGTTTGTTCCGGGCAGATGTGGGCATAATCATGTTCAACAATCGGCAAGACTTTATTCATTTCCGCGTTACAATTCACTGGTATTAACAATACGGACAACACTCATTATCGGCGAAGGAAAATTGATAGTGGTAACAAAGATTCGGCTATCTCAAGCCGAAAAGCTTGAAAAAGCCACTAAATTGGATTTACGATAACTGTAGAGGAGTGTCTCTCTGAAATGACGTTTGTTTTAATTAGAAAGTTGCACTTCTCTCAAATTGGTCCAACTTTCCTGTAATTAAGTGATTCTAGACTTTTCTGGATTCTGATTTACATATCCACATGCGTGGTAATTCGAATTTTAACGTTTAAATAACGTTATCTACTGCCTGCCCTCTTATTTCCCTGTAAGTCTATAACCTAATTAATAATGTGCTGTTATATTCAGCACGATCTCGTCATAGTGAATACTCAGTAAAGAGTTAACAACTAAGATGAAGTCATTTTCAAGTCTTACAATTTGTGGTTTCTGCAATCGGGTAAAAACGAATTTTTCACTATTTTTAGAAACATGTGAGGGTTCGTATGCACAATTTGATTCAATCAATAATATTAAGGTGTACAGACTTATGTACAGGCATATATTACTAACGTTCTTTGTATTACATTTAATATAATTGTGTATTTGAACAAAGTATGCGTTTACCGCGGCTTGCAATCAACCTCTTAGCTAGTTCGTCTGTGTAAAAAGTCCGTGCAAAAAAGAGTTTCCTGCAGGACTGGTAGGAACCAATTTTTTCTTGACAACAACAATTAAAAAAAAAAATCCAATTTTTAATTTCAGTCATTCTTATTGCAACTTTGCTCGCCTGTAAAAACTTAGAAACTTAACGAGTAATTTATTCTTCTATCTTGTTATAATTCAACAACTGTTAATCAAGTACATCCGGGAACTCACATCCGGACTTTAATGACTTTGTTTTTCATCATACCACTTTTATTTTTTTTATCAATTTCTACTAAAAATGTATAACTTATGCTAATACAGTGCAAGTTTATTGCAACTTTTTAATAATAAGAGAGTGCACTTATCATAAAGAATTGTCTTTTGTTGTAATTTTTACGTGCTGCTTTGAAGTATTTTTTAGTTAGGTAAGACTGTGCTGGGCTATAATCTCATTTTAATGAAAATCGTGTTTCTTGATAGTAGAAAACGAGCTGTTTAGTGATTTTAGCGATGGATTTTTCTGATGCGTGTAAGTTAATCACAGGAACGTCTCACCACTCCCTGTATGGCTTACTGTTTATTATTAATTTACAGTTATAAAGAACTACATCTCGTCCAAAAACAACACTGAATAAAGTATTTGCTTGAGCATTTGATGCCAACTCGTTTCAATAAACGTGACATGGTGTGCACGTGTAAAGCCCAGCATGTGTTTTCCTAGACTTCGGCCGCGACCACACTACGCCTGATAAATTTGAAAACGTAGCTTTATTTCTATAGTTAGGCCCACACTAATCCGTCACGAAAACGGCAGAGCTTTTCAAAAACGCTCTTCAAACCGGAGGAATTTGAAAACGCCGGCTTTGCGTTTTAGTGTGGACAGAAAAGAACAGTATATTCGCGAAATGTTTGCACTCTTCAAAATTGCGGAAAAAAGCGCAAGCTCTTCTAGTGGCCAAATGTTGATTGCTAAGTGGAAAAAATAGCTTTTTCATTCTGCACTTGATTGTGCTCAAATGAGTCCTTCAAACGTTCTCACCTGCATTTATTGCATGTTGCATGCGTCAGTGATAGACCAAATAATCCCTTTTCAGTCTGAAAAAAGCACTATGCGAGAGTGACTCGCTGGGAAAACTTTGTTCAAAACAGGCCTGGCGCCTGGCAGTCATTTTAGCAACGTTTCAGTTGAATACAGATGCATAATTATGCGAGGAAATTTAATAACAGTATATTGGAAATGAGCCTGAAGTTTATATTACTTATATTGACTTAAGACACGACCGAGCTCGTTTTGCAAGGGTTATTACTTTGTGTTGTTGGCCAGCTTTCAAGGCGACTGGTAGTGTCTTAAGTATCTACCTACTTGTTGTCAAGGACCCTTGAAAAATAAACATATGTTAAGGATACTTTCTACCAGCGTGCTAAAAATATTTCGTAATTAAGTTGGGTAGTTTGACTATGAAGACTCATCACGCACAGAGCTCCATTTGATTAAATTCCAGTCCCTTTCCAAAAAATCTAAAATGGTCTGGCGTATGTTGATACAGAAGCAATTTACTTGCGACAGACTGCATGAAGCATGTTTGAAGGTAACATTTCACGGGATTTGTAGTTTTGGCAAAGACAAGTTGCGAAAGCTTATGAAAAGGCTTATTCCTTATTTATGTTGCTTTTTTGTTTTATACTTCAAGATGGTTAATATCATTTCATTCATTTACCATACACAAAGCGTTTTATTGCATACCACATCTGTACGGAGAGTAAAGTTTATTAAATCCGCTCCAAAGAAAGATATTAAAACGATCAGCAAGACTTTATATCTGTATGTCACGTTATCTAGTGCATCCTTTCAAATATCACCGGAAAAGCTGACTGAAAAAGACTAATAATAATAATATTATATTAGTAGATATATTGAATCCGGCTTTGCGGTGAACTTCAATAGAGATTTTCAGTTATAAATTCGAGTGTCTGCTTCCGTGAAATCGATATCAATTCAGACAGATATTAGGTGCAAGAAAACTCTTAATTCACCGAAGTTTCCATATCATATGGGTGATAAGAGAACAAACGCTTCGTAATACTGCTCGAGACTGGTTAAATGCTTTTTGGGAGTACGTGCTCCTCACTTTAGGTTCTGCCACAAGGCTGAAAGAAGTGTTAATTTTCGAATGCAAAACTGCCTTCAATCAGCCAGCTGTTTTAACTCTGGCGCAATACAGTGTTTAAGCAAAGTCGTTTCTCGCCTTCAAAAAATACTTAGTTTTATATAACTGTAATCTATAGACTTATATTCATTATTGACCAGTTAACACGTTCACAATGGGAATTTCCTCTTAAATATACGAATCGTAGAAAGTGGTACGCACGTACTGGTTTTTTGGAAGCGATTTTCTGTCGTGGAGGTGAACTTGGTAATTCTTAATTTTATTTTGTTTTCCAAGGCACTTTCGGAAATATACTGGATTGTGCTTGTCAATATACTGTCGTGAGATGCCGTGTTTTTCATTCATATTGTTAAATACTCTAAAAGACATTTTTCTTAAGAATTACAGGCTCGAAGTGGATGGCACCCTGTGTAGACACACAAGGAACGTTTGCAGATTACTCATAGTCAAGATAATGAGAAAAATTATAAACGCAATCCTTACTTGTTTTAGCTTTGGAGAAAGTGTAAATTCCAGTTAAGACCACTAACTCTGGGCTTGCTCGTTTACAGGTCTTGAAAGCTGTAAGTTCAAAACTGACTGAAATTTGACACTCAGCATAAAAAAGATACCCTTTCTCAGCGAATATCGACTAATTATTTTATTGCAGTTGTTATCTTTTCCAACATGCAAATCACTGGTTTTTCATAAGCCTTAGCGGCTTGCTGTTGATTTGTCTGGAATATTTCCCAGAATAAGTCCAAATAGAAGAGACAAGTGTCAATTTGCGGTATTTATAAAACCTCGGTGTTCAATACTTCAACTTAAAAAAAAATGTTTTTATCCACAAAAATTGCACATAAGGGTTTTATCAAAATTGCCATGAACAGGCTGCAAGACGATCACAATACAATGGAACGAATTTTTAAAACGAAAACATTACACAACTCCAAATGGAACATTTTTTTTCGTTTTGAAGTTGTAGTTACCTCCAATTAAGCCCGTTTGTTTCAAGGACCAATTTTTTTTGTCTCGAAGGGAAGATGTTTTGACTTAAATGCATAGCTCACACGAAGGGACCTCACTCGGCAAAAAGTACCCTGGTGTCTGTACTTTGTTATGTTCCGACCCCAAGTCCAATTTGGGGATCCGGGGTAAAGCAGATGTGACCGGTGTCCCTCAGTAATGACGTATTCATTAAGTTTTTCACCAGCAAATCATTAAGCAGTAGCATCATTCAGGTTCCATGGGGTCAAATTATGTTCAATAGGTGAAGTTGAAAAACGCAATACTCCTTTCGTTCACTTTGTTGGACTGTGGTAGTGATGTAAGGCCCGGTGAGTGGATACATGTAGGTCTGTGTCAATTATGACTATCGTAGGAGCCTGAGACGATCGTAGGAACCAGGAGTCTGGCTACGTTTGTAAGAAACTGGATGAAAGTTAAACGAGGAATAAAAATGGGTAAGAAAAAAAGGAAAAACGTAGACTAACTCAAGCACGAAAAGCTCTTCAGGTTGGGGGTAGTCGATTTTCGTGTCTATTTATCAATTATTAACTAAAAATCTAGTTTTGCACTTATCTTATTATAGCATTAAAATGTAAGATTTGTGTTGTGAGATGCCGATTATTCTCGTCGGCATAGCAGATAAGGAAATCACAGTATACCTGAGTCACTGCGAGCTCGTGTTTTCTTGTGCAGGGTGTGATGCCACTATGTCGTCGAGACTAACCGGCATCTCTCTAAACTAATCTGGGAACACCAATTTCCACTGACAAAAACTCCCATAGTTGTCATCATGTTAAAAGCTGGGAAAGCAGTCGATCTTTATGTTTTCAACATTGTTTTTCATCTAAACACGCTTTCACGCCCTTCAAGCTTAAAATCCGGTGGTGCTTCATATTCACATTCGTACTTAAGTCAATCTTCCACTGACTATTAAGTTTTCACTCAGTTTAAATTACTTTTATCGTCACCCCGTAATTGGTATATTTCCTTAGAGTTTTTTTTGGTTACGTTGTAATTAGCCATATGTTCTACATTTCTTGTCACTTTGTAATTAACTTCGTTTTATACCCTACTGTATCCTTGTATTTACATCACATACATTAGCGGGTTCTGGTTCTTGAAC